>NC_141158.1:64520192-64824615 GCF_053477565.2 Lygodium microphyllum
AAACTTAAAGCAGCCATGTTTGCACATGATGAGAGTGCTATTCGAGATGTTGGGATTTGGCACAAGAGGATTGGCCATGTCAATGTACAAAAACTGAAATCTATGCAGCAAAAGGAAGTGGTACAATACAATGATTTTGGTCATGTATGCCCTGCATGTAAGTTTGGAAAGCAGGCACGATTTCCATTCATGAGGCATGTAAAGAATAGCTCGCGACCCTTACAGTTGGTGCACTCTGATGTTTGAGGTCCATCGCATAATGCTTCATTTGGAGGTGCACACTACTATGTATCTTTCATTGATGATTTCAGAGCAAGTACACTTGGCTTTACATTCTGAAGCATAAACATGATGTGTTTGATGCATTCAAAGACTTCAAAAAGCACACTGAAAATGAGTTGGGCTATCAAATTTCATGTCTACGATCAAATGGAGGTGGAGAATATGTCTCTAATTACTTTGATAGGTATCTTGCTAAATATGGGATTAGATGACAGTTAACTTGTACCTATACACCGCAGCAAAACGGTGTTGCAGAGAGGAAAAAATAGGATCCTGATGGAATCAGCTATAGCTATGCTGAATGAGAAGAGTCTGGCAAATGGTTACTGGGCTGAAGTAGTGATGACCGTTGTCTATGTGCTAAATCAAACCCGTACACCACGGATTCATGATGTTACACCTTATGAGAGGTTGTATGGTTATAAGCCTGACGTTTCACACTTGAAGGTATTTGGCAGCATTTCATATGTGCATATACCAGATGAAAAGAGGAAGAAATTGGATCCTAAGGCAGTAAAGAGCATATTTTTGGGGTATGCACAAGACCAGAAGGCCTATAAGTGCTATGTGTTGTCTACACAAGAGACATTGATATAAGCATAGATGTTATCTGTGATGAGTTAGCTTCCTACTATGGGAATTCAGTTGTAGTACCTATTGATGAATCAACCAGTATGAGTAATGCTTAAAATATGCCTCTAGTTGGTACTTCCATGAGTGGTCAAACAGGCAATATATCATCTATAGTGAGTCCTTGGTCGAGACAGTTGCGCAGTCGCACTTCTATGTCCGCTGACGTAGACATGTCAGTGAGGGGGAGAACAGATAAGGGAAAAGAAAAGAGTATTTGAGGATATAGCAGGACCACTTATTGTAGGTTATGAGTCGTCCAACAATGATAGCTTGGACAGTGAGTTGGATATTCCGTTTGTCATGACGCCAGGTGCTAGGAAGAATCGTTATGTGCCACCTCATGGAGGCAAGCTCAGAGTGAGCCATAGATATGGAGGTCTAAGAGAGTCAAGAAGCCAGTTGACAAGTTCACTTACACTGGATATTCAACCCGTCATTATGCTTATATGACAAAGTTGAAATTTTTTAAAGAACCCACTAAGTTTGATGAGGCACAGATGAAGACTGGCATGCTGCCATGGATGAGGAGTATTCAGCTTTGGCTGAAAACGAAACATGGGATTTGGTGCAGTTTCCTAAATGAAAAATCCCTATTGGCTGCAAATGGGTGTACAAGGTCAAGTGCAAATCAGATGGGTCATTGGAACGCTATAAGGCCAAGCTAGTCACAAAAGGGTATGCGCAACAGTATGGTCTGGATTATGAGGAAACTTTCAGCCCTATGGCAAAGATGGCAATAGTTAGAACTGTCATTGCATTGGCACTAGCTAGCGGCTGGAAGTTATTGTAGATGGATATGAAAATTTCCTTTTTGAATGGTGAGTTGCAGGAGGAAGTTTATATGGAGCAGCCTGAAGGCTATGTGCATCTGGATTTTCAAGCACATGTATGTAGGCTGAAAAATGCATCATATGGACTGAAACAAGCACCTAGAGCTTGGAATGCTCAAATTAGTAGCTATTTACAGCAGCATGGGTTTAAATTGGGTGATGTAGATCACAATTTGTTTGTGAAGAAAACAAATCATGGTTATGTGTTTCTGGTTGTCTATGTTGATGACTTGATTATTACTGGAGATGATGAAAGCGGGATTGCTGAAATAAAGTCATGTTTACAAGCTGAATTCAAATTCAAAGATCTTGGTGAGCTAAAATATTTTTTGGGAATTGATGTAGTGTTGACACCTCAAGGCATATGGCTGCTACAGAAGCAGTATGCTCATGACATGTTACAAAAGTATGGTATGGCTGATTGCAAGGCTATGGATACACCTCTAGAGAAAAATGTCAAGCTACAGATTGAGGTTGGACATGAGATAGAGAATGTAACTATGTATAGACAGATGGTAGGTAGCTTGATCTACCTAACTATTGTGCGACCTGACTTGAGTTATGTTGCGGGGCTAATTAGTCAGTTCATGAAAAAACCTCGCAAGCCGCATTTGGATGTAGTTAGGAGAATCATGAGATATGTAAAGAGTACGACTGACTATGGGCTATTTTATGTATATGGGAAACCCCTTGACTTGACAGGGTATACTAATGCTGACTGGGCTGGTTGTGCCTATGACAGGAGGTCAACTAGTGGCTATGCATTTGGATTGGGCAACAGCATGATCAGTTGGTAGAGTAAGAAACAGCCTATAGTTGCATTGTCTATTACAGAAGCTAAGTACCGTGGTGCGGCCTTTGTGGCCTGTGAAGCTATTTGGTTACAAAAGTTACTAAATGACTTGGGAATACACTTAGGCAGCAAAGTAAAGCTGTAATGTGATAATTTGAGTAGTGTTATTCTTGCAAGAAATCCCATCTATCATGCAAGATCAAAACACATTGAAGTTCATTACCATCTCATCAGAGAAATGGTACTAGCAGATTAGATTGACCTAATGCATGTGAAGACTGAAGACCAAGTAGCGGACATCTTTACCAAGTCACTTGGTAAAGATAAGTTCATTTATTTTAGGCTGCTACTTGGAGTATTGTAGATGGTTTGAGGTTGAGTGAGAGTGTTAGAAATCAAGCTCCCGTATCTTCCATATCTCTTATGTTAGTGTGTGAGACCAACTCCAGCTAGATACAGTTGTTCATGTGTGCATCATTGAATAAGTCGGTGTAGGGTTAATCTAACTATAGTCAGATGATTGGTTAGTTAGATCTAGAGTAACACTTACTCTTATATTTCAATCTTGTAGACCTAGTGTGATATAATGAAGAAAATGAATGAGAGCTAAGGCTTTTTGGTTTTGCTCCATTCCCTGCCTCTCTCTCCTTCTCTTTTTACACTCTCAACAATCTCTTCAGCTTCTGCATAGCTCTAGTATGTCTCATGTCCCAAGAAAAACACTGCCCTTTCCTCAAGAGCTGGTAGAGATTATCTACAATATGAGTAAAATGAGGAATCCAAATAAGATAAAATACATAAGCTCCAAGAAACCTGTGAATCTCTAAATTAGAATAGTAAGTCTCCGCAATCTTCTCTATGGCATCAACCTTCGCAGGGGAATGCCTCCTGCCATAATAACCACACATATGTCCAACAATCAAAACCGCTCTTGCACCAAAAATAGACTTGAGCCCCAACAAGGTCAAATTCACTTTCTCTAGTCTATAAAGAATCCTCTCAACATCTCTAATTCCATGCCATACAAAGAACTCATCCACCACCTAACCAAAATTGTAACAGGCATGATGCCATACTTGACATGACTGTGTTTTGACGAAGAAGAAGGGCTGATGAAAACCAACGAGGCTAAAAGAGATTGACAAGCAAATTGAAAGACCAATAATCATGGAGTCGTCATACTACAATATGGAAGTAAGATTGCAAAGAATCAATCCTGGAGAGACAAGCTGCAGGCCATAATCATTGCTGATTCAATGTCTACGTGTCTTGGAAGAAGGTAGGACAACTGTGTACTAAGCTCTCAGGTGTTTGGGACGTGAGTACCAACCTCAACAAATTGAAGGATTCACGAGGCTTCAACCCTCCAGTAATCGATTGGAGTATTTGTGGAAAGAACCTTTCCCTTATCTTCCCTTCAACCAATCTTCATCTCCATCAATACCCTTTCTCTACCTCTACGTATGTTGCAATCATATATTTATGTTCCAAGCTCACATTTTTCATATGCCAAGCTTGTAATGTTTTAGTGTAAAGACTAAGGTTCTTGATATCAAAAAAAAAAAATCACCTCAGATTTCTCTATCAATTTTGGGAATTATTCTAATCTCGAAGAAGAAGACACTGACCAGGAACAACTCTTGCATGAATTTCATGCGACGATATGATGTGGCTTCAATCCACTTCATGAAGATGAGCTTGTTTAACGAGATGGATTTTGAAATCAAAATAACTTAAAGATGGCTATGGGTTTAGCTCTCCTGATTAAGCTTTGGTTTTGTAATCTGCCTTTCGATTTGTACTTGGAATAGAGCTGCAATATACTAGACCTTTGTTAGGACCTAAACAGGCCCGACACTGACTCTCTAGCACTAGTCAGACCTCTAAGACACACAAGACACCCCACATAGCCTCTGGCCCCAGGAGCATCTAAGGAACATGTTACACTAAACTCTAATATCGATCTTGAGTTTGTAATAGGACACGGTCCAACATTTGCCCTCCTCTACTCCTCAAAGGGAGATCCCATGCACATTGGTATAATATACCACATATCACATACATAGGAGGTAACCTCTCAGCTGAAACACTACAGCCCCGCTACAGCTCTCCTACATCTCGAGGATTGGCCCCTTGATGCACTGCTCCAACATGAAGAACAAATGTACAAGCTCCACCCCAAGGAACCGCTCGCGTCTATTCTATAGCCTAGGAATCCTCACACACTCCACATTGGTCATTTATGTAGCAATCAAGTGTTATGCATCTAGGTTTTATACCATGTGGCATGCAAAATGCAAAAGTGTATGACCATTGTGCTAAAGCAATCTATTATTAGAAATTAGCCACATGGTATGCAAAACAATCCTTTAATGATTTTCAGCCAGCACCTTATTGTGGCGTTGCTAGAGACTAGCATCGAGTTTCCTCGTGCTACTAGTCTCCTTAAAACTTAAATTTTTATCGGCCTATATGCTGTGCATAAACCAAATGAATCATAATTTTATGTATTTCCATCAATCTCTCACTTTTACAATCCCTCTTTCCCCTAACTGTTAAGGTTTTGCAACGTTGCATAGGTGTAGTGTTCATTTTTATGTCATTTTTCATATGGAAAGTGATTAAAAATGCACTAAAACATAGAAACAAGATTGAAATGGAGCTTAATCCTCATGCCTCTATCTTGTTAAATCAGATTTTTTCTTAATTTTTAGAGAATAAAAACCCATTTTTCTCTTATTTTTTCTATTTTTTCCTATTTATCTATTCATAAAAATAGGGGATTTTATGATCTATGATTCTTGACTTATTATGATAGCTAAAATATGGTCTTTCTTAGTATTTTATCCCATGTGAATTTCGTTTCCCCACCTGAAAACAACAAGACCTTCATTTTCCCTCTAAAAATTATGATCACATATCATTACGGGTTCTGCATTTTTCCATGTACGTCTGTCAATCATAATGCAAAAAAGTTTCATGTAATTTATCTTTCCATGTGCACACCATTTCAACCATCAAACATAAAAAAGAATGAAATTTTATTTATAAAAATGAAGCATACCGCTTATTCGCGTGTTGCAGGTTTTTTGTCAATTACTACGGGCAGCCAACCAACAATCGTTCTTCATTGTCGAACACCTTCCCTTAGCCTCCTCTTCATCTTGGAGCAATCTGATCGCCGTCAGATAAGCATCCTTCAGTTGCATTCTCTTCTTGATTCTTGATATACGAACCCCCTCTTGGAGGAGAGAGATGGAGGAGAGGGAAAGGCTAGATTATGATCACACCATTTGGGCAGCCAATCGCAAAGGCAAGAGTAGCAATGGAGAGCAAAAACATCAAGGAAGATGCTGATATCATCAATAGCTATGAGTATGTTTAAGTACCATAGCCCCTCTCTCTCTCTCTTTCTCAAATTGTCAATAATGCACCCCCCTTTTTTTCCCACGAAAAAATAATTAACCCCCCCCCCCCCCCCCCGGTCACGTTTTAGTTTGGAGGAGGGAGGTCCCAAGGGTCACCCCCCTTCCACTTAAAGTCCATTTACAACTCAAATTTTTTTTGGTCCTCCACCTCGGGCACTGCGGCATCTATTTCATGATCTGAAAATTTCTGACTAATCGTCCCGAGGTCCCCAACTACCGGCCCCTTCCAAAAGTCCGATCTGACACCTAAAAAATTTTATGAAAATTTTGCAATCGTTGCTTGGTGTGTCTTCAAAGTGCATTTAAAACCCTACATGCCGCTTAAAATCGACCCAACTACCTCTACCACCTTTGATGGGATCCAATTTTCTCCTAAAATTTTGATTTTTTGGTACTTTTTTAGCACTTTTTTGGGGAAAAAATCCACTGCTCATTGGCGACCATGGGGTAGGGCGACTCAACCCCTGTCAAATCCCATGAACAGATCTGCACAAACATAAGTACAAAGAGCATCAAAGCTTATACAAGAAAAATACACAACAAAACACATCACAACTCTCACCTTACCCCTAACAAAACCAAGGCATGAAAGCCACAAGGAGTAGGCCCAACAGAATCTAATAGAAGGCCTGAAGCAAGTTGCTAACCGAGTGCTCCAACACGGTGTTAACCCCAAGTCGAGATGGTGGAGAAAGATGGCAAAGAAATGAAGGAAAAAGTGAAAAAAAGATGGAAAAAGAGCAAAGACATGCAAGCAGCCTCTAAAGCTAAGCTGAGGCAAAAATTGCAATTTTAAATGAAAGGCACCTCAAAAAGCTCTAAAAACTCTTGTAAAGGAGCGCAAGGCTCCCTCCTATGCCAATTGTAAAATATTAGACGGGTGTAGGCTAGAAGAGGGAAATAGAGAAAGAACCTTGCCACAATGGCTGGTCATGCAAAAAAGGGATGGGTGCCCATGGGATTTTAGGACTTGTATATAAAGTTCAAAAAGTGAATGGAAGCTCATTCTTTTGGTGTGTGGCTAACAAGAGTTCTCTTCTTCTTCTCCTCTTCTCTTCTCCTTGCTTGGGTGTGCTCTTGAGAGAGGGAGTATGAGAGTGTGAGGGAGTGAGTGTATGGGAGTGAGGGATCAAGAGGGTGAAGCTCTTCACCATCTCCTCTTCTCTTCTTCTCTTCCCTTCTCTTCTCTTTTCTCACGCGTGCGTCTATGGTGGATGGAGATTGGAGATGGAGGAGGCTTGAGGATGCTTGAGCTAGCATCTAGGATCGTGGAGCTGCCGATGTGTGCGAGAGAGGAGGCAACTCATTTCGGCATCAAGGTAAGCTCACTACACTCATGGGATCGACGACGCACTGACTAGGTGAGAGATAGCCATTTGTAACGTGCCCGCTTGTCCACTTGTGGGACACGTCTTAGCAGCCCATCAGGAGGAGTGTCTAGAAGGCTCCACCTAGCACTCGCAGGGAATGACATAGGGTTTGCGATCTAGGTCTTCCCGAGTCTACCCCGAGAGCAGAAGTGTCCAGCCGTTCCCACTTGGGATTGACCTGAGGTCAAGGTTCCTTTCCTATCAGCAAAGTCTCTAGGAAGGAGCTAGCATCGAGCTCCAGATGTACCACTTTGCGTAGGAACAACAGAGTCGAAGAGGATTCATGCTGCACTTGGTTCATGGAGAATGGAAAATGAGAGGGATGCGAAGGTCAACCTCTCTTCCATACGGCATAGTCCCATTCCTTTTCCCTAAAATGGAATAAACCGAAAATTCTATATCTACTGATACTAGGTCTTCATTGTCTTATTATCTCATCATTTGAGAAAAGTTCCCAACTAACCGGGACCACCCTTCCGTAGGACGAACCTAAGTCACCTCCACGGCTCTTTTCTCAATTTGCTTTAGTTATCTAATTACCTAACACATTACGTTTTGACATGCAAAATCAACTTCCTTAATTAAACAAATTAATCACAGGTTCCTTCACGTAACTTAGGCACTGACACAAAAACAATGCCAAGCAAGTTCCTCTTTCTCCAATAACTGCTCTTTATTTATAAAAATCCTGGAGTACATCCAATATCATGCCCGAAGGCTATCCCAGCAACCTACAGGATTGCTACTCCAACTTCCGCCCGTTGACTAGTACACGGGCCTCGAGATCCCATCTCGAGTCACGTCGGCCTCTTGCACGGGATCCGAAGGCAAGGGATTTATAGCCAGAGCCTCCCCTGGCACCCAAGCATCCTCTCGCTCCAAGCAGTACCCACGGAGAGACCTCTCGCGATGGGTTAGGTCCATATACCCGGCGCAGCTAACAACCCCCTTGGATAGGGCCAGGCAGACAGTCGGAGGTAACTGTTCCTGCCTCTCCCTCCAAGCTTTCAACCTGAAGCATTAAGTGTTTTCCTTGAATTAGTTCCTTGAGAAAAGAGACCAAATAATGTGCCCAAGTACAAGCACCAACATTTCAGAGGTCGTTTGTACGACCGACTGCTAAGGTGTGACTCCTTTTTTCCCAGATGCTCCCAGCATCCAATCTTAGGTCTTTTCACAACTTGGTGAGATCCCAATAATTTGAAACAAGATACGCAAGCAAATGGTCTTGGTAAGTTGACTTATACTTGCCCTTTTCCCTTGGGTTTTACCTTAGGGTATCTTAGTCCCTAACTCAAGCATTAGTTGGTTAGTCAAGGCAACAGACATGCCTTATTCGCAACCCAACCAAGGATCTTTTAATCTCTAATTCCAACCAAGCTCAGTTAACACACATGGCAACACATGATTCTTCGTCTAGACTTTCGAGATGCAGTCTAGATGCATGCGATCCTTCCAATTCTCTTAGTGCGGTTCTATGCAGGATTTCCCAATCAACCTTAACCATCGTGCACATTGTGCATTTAGTATAGTTGTACCTCCTAACGACTTTTATCTCTATTTAATCCTGGCAACGAGTACTTATTTCTAATGCACTGGATCACATGTGACTTCCGTATATGAAAGTCTAGGGTTTTATCTAACGATGCAAGTGTATCTCATGAACAGGAATTAACATTTCATGTGTTTCCTTTAACCATGATTGAGAAACGTGAATTCTAAATGACTATTCATGCACTGAACTGGTTAAAAATCTATCATTTTATGTAAAGTAAGGTGATAACCTTATCATTTTATGTGTGTAAAAGCTATCATTTCATGTGAGGTAAGGCGATAACCTTATCATTTTATGTGAGTAAAAGCTATCATTCCATGCATAAAATCTTATGCGAATTCCAAACTCTACCGTTTCGCGCATGCAACTTAGTAATTAGAGTAGACAAAACCCTAAGACTCATTCTTGTTCCATGCATGTCACAAACCATTTCATCTCTTCCACAAGAAATAATACCTAATTAATTTTAAAGCTTAGAACCTGGGTTTGATTCGTGTTTGTTGCATTGGTTGCTCTGCTTGCCTCTCCAGCATTACCGGTAGCTTGGGCACCTACGCTTCCCGCTACTTTCTTGAGCCATTCGCCTTGCGGAGACTGGGAATTCTAGACCTTAACGGGTTTTGGGTTGACAGGTTCGGTAGGAAAGACCGATGGATGGGGTCCTTCGCTGAGGGAGTGGTTTGGGTGACTTGTTGCGGTTACTTACCAACTCCCACTCCCTCTCCTTCTTTCTTTCTCTCTGTCTCTCTTCTTCTTCTTTTTCTCCTCTTCTCCTTCTTTCTCTCTTCCTCTCTTCTTCTTCTTTCCTCTTATTCTCCTACTCTCTCTCTCTCTCTCCTTCTCTTCTTCTCCTTCTCTCTTATTCTCCTACTCTCTCTCTCTCTCCTTCTCCCTCTCCCACTTCTTTTCTCCTCCTTCCCTCTCTTTCTCTTCTTCTTCTCTTCTTCTACTACTTCTCTCTTCTCTCCCTCTACCTCTTCTTCTTCTTCTTCTACCTCTCTCCTTCCCTCCTTCCCCTTCTCTCCCTCTTCTTATCTTCTCTCTTCCACTCCTTTTCTCTCCTTCTCCTTCTCCTTCTCTCCATCTTCTTCCCTTCACTCTCTCTCTCCTTCTTTTCCTCTCTTCTTCTCCTTCTCTCCCTCTTCTTCTTCTTCCTCTACTTCTCTCCTACTCCTTCTCTTCTTCTCCTTCTCTCCCTCTACTTCTCTTCACTCTCCCACTCCATTTCCTCTCTCCTTCTCCTTCTCTCCCTCTTCTCCTCTTCACTCTCCCACTCCTTTTCCTCTCTCCTTCTCCTTCTCGCCCTCTTCTTCTCTACACTCTCCCTCTTCTCCCACTCCTTCTTTTCCTCTCTCCTTCTCCTTCTCTCCCTCTTCTTCTCTTCACTCTCCCTCTTCTTCTTTCACTTCTCTCCTCACGGGCCGAATTGGATGGCACCCAGGGAGGAGGCCGCTTGTTTGGAGGGCCCAGGGAGGGTCCCGCAGCGTCAGCAAATAAGGGGGAGGGGGGGATTAACTATAGTCGAAGGCCTAGGGCCCGTTTCAGCAGAACGGTGGGAGGGAAAAATGCCCAGTCGAAAGGCCCAGAGGAGGAGTATGCAGCAGCGCCACCAGCGAGGGGGGAGATAGGGCCGACTGATGGTCAGGGGGTGGTACAGACGGTGGGGTGGCTACGGCCGAGAGCCCCAAGGGGGCGGGGAGAGAATTCAAGTCAGAGGCCCAGGGCTTGTGCAACAACTGACGGGGGAGGGTTGGCGACGTATGGAAGGGGCATAAACTCTGTGTCTCCTTCGGGGGAGGGGAGAAGCCTCCCCTTTTAGAGGGGAGGGGAGGAGGTAGGTGGCATGGCCACCCCTCCCACCTGGGCAGCTGCATGCTCCCCAGCACCATCACTCCCTCTCTCTCTCCTCGACGTGCTATTGGCAGGGAGAGAGGGGGAGTAAAAAAAATTTACTAAAGGTAATATATTTTTCTCTTTTTGAAATTACAGGGAGGTGGGTCCTATGGGATGTTACACCATTAGAGCTGGCTTGAAACGCTTGAAATAATAAGTGGTCTGTGGATCTTGGTGGTTGACCATGAGCTCCCTCTACATTTTGGTTTCATTGCCAGGACCAACAAATTCAATCTTGAGCACTTGTGTGCCTCATATCAAGCATCGAAGTAAGGGATTCATCCTCGAACCGGAGCTTGAGATAGGTAGGAAGTTGGGTTTTTTGATCTTCAAAGCAAGTAAGTATTTTGGGTTTTTTTTTTTATGATCGAAAAATATGGAGAAATCATTTTAGTTTTTTGCTTTCGATTCTTGTTGTATTTAGCATAGGTTAGGATTAGGAAATCGAATCAGAAAAGGGTAGGGTTTACCGTTGCAGAACAGGGCAAAATAGCGCACAAATCATGCAAAAAAAGGCAAAAAGATTGCTTGGGATGCTTAATGTCAGCAAATGAGTGATTGGGAGCATCCAAACCTTACCCGAGAAGGGGTTTAAGAGCCAAGAGGCCAAGGGAGAGCTCATTTGCAACCTTGCAGTGAGAGAGAGAGAGAGAGAGAGAGAGAGAGAGAGAGAGAGAGAGAGAGAGAGAGAGAGCCCACGGAGAATTGATTCGATCTTGTCATCGGAGAGCCTACCAATCGCTTCAGGAATATCAATCACTTCCCCTTGCAACCTAGTTGTGATCTGGAAGGTTGTGTGTGAAACGATTAGCTAAATTGTCAATTTCAATCAAAATTGCCTCGATGCTGCCTCGTCGTGTGCAACTCGGCCCGTTCGAGCAGCCAATTTCTGGGCCGAGTCCCAAAATCGGCCCTCGGCCCTTTGTCTTTCAACGGACTAGGCCCAAAACCCTACTCAGCCCGTCTGAGTGACATCACTTGGTCCCACTTACAAACTCAACCCTCAACCAACCATCCCACTCGGCCCTCGGCCCTATCCGAGTGACCCAATTCAGCCCTTGACCCATCCGAATGACCCCGTCTGAGTGGACCTTTTTTGCCCGTCCGAGTTAGCACCTCAACCCATCTGAGTCAGCACCTCTGCCCATCCGAGTCCACCCTATCTGAGCTGTCCATTCAGCCCTTAGCCCGTGCACCTCAGCCCGTCCGAGTCACCCACTCAGCCCCTGCAATTTAGACAAGTTGGGCCGAGTGTGGACTTTTCCAAATTTTCCAAATTTTTTACCAGACTAGCTAGAGCTCAACCGCACAACCTGTCACCAGTCCTCCTGATGCTCAGAACTCGATTCTAGTGCAAGGAAGAGGCAAAATCGTAAGGCGCAGTGGCTTAGCAGCTTGTGTAGGCTGTCGCGAGACCTACAGTCCTAGAGATAACCCCTTGAGCCATAAACCTTGACCGGACCAAGAACGAGCAAGGCAACGTAGCAGGAAAACCCGAAACCCTGTCAAGATGGCTAGAGAATTGATCAACAAGCCTATCAGGCCCAAAACAAAGTGAGAGTGCGTAAGACACTTAGATATTGTTTATCGCACTCACCTTGAATTTTCACACTTGAAGTACACTTAAGGAAAACTGAAAGCCTGATTGAGCACAAGTGTACGAGAAGGAACACACACCTTGAGAGGAGATAAATTGAGGATTGTATTTAATAATTCAAGGAACTCACTCAGATAAACAACTCAAGGAACCCACCAATAGGAGAAGACCCAAAGACATAGACGGACTATCGACACACGGAGTAGGACCAAGCAAGCCATGCCAAAGAGGTGGAATTGACAAACTTACTCAACCTGATCGATAGCTTGGTGGAGCATGAGAACACGACGATGGCAAAAGAAAACCTAGACCGCAAGCTGAACAAGGAACTCGACTTAGGAGTCTTCCCAAAGGCGATTCAGAAGTGGTTAGTAGCTACGATGTACACGCCCGGTATGAGCACGACGACAGGATAGTAGATACCATCATCGTAGACTTAGAACAGGAGAGGAAGCTAGCCCACAAGGCACTGCAAAGCATAGTAGAGTACAACAGAGACCAGCAAGCTAGGAGCCAAAGGCAAAGCACAGAATTGCGTGAGGTACAGCGGATGCTAAACCTAGCAGTCAGTAGAAACCAAACTGATCACGAGACAGCCCTGGAAGGAGACTTAACACTGAGCGAGCTTCTCATGAAGCGACTACTATACAACACAGTAGTAGAGCAAAGTGCCGCAGCACTAGCAACATCACTGCTACCAGGATTAGGAGCAAACCGAGGCTCCAAGAGCCAGTCCAAAATCCCAATCGTTGCAAAGCAGCTCGACAAGTACCAGCCCCACGACAATCCATACAGTTTCGTAGAGCAATTCGAGCAAGTCTACAAAGCCAATGGCCTCACCAACCTGACTCAGCACTCTCAAGCGTTCGGGCTCTTCTTAGGTGACAAGGGTAGGACTTGGTATATGAGTTTAGATGCCACAGAGCGAACCAACTTCAACGGCCTCAAGAATCTCTTCATCAAGAGATTTGCCGAGCCTGGATACTCCGACAATCTGCTAGTGCGACTGATGAATGTCAAACAGAAGGAGGAGGACATTCGCGATTACGTGACCCACGTGAGGAGTCTCTTCAAGAGAATCCCTACGGGTGAACGACCAACTGGAAGAGCAGTGTCAACTATATTCATCAATGAAATTTGAAATGAGGAACTATATAAGGCTTTGGCAGGCAACTCAAGCTTGCAATGAGATGTGCTAGCTAGGGTTTTTTAGGAAGCCATCAGGAGTTGACGACCAGCTGAAAGAGAGAAGCTCCAGGAGCTTAAACTCAGAAGAAACTAACTCGCGAAGCTCAGAGAGAGCTTCGAACGATCTGGCCCAACCACCCAAGATAAGGGGAAAGCCACCGAGACAAACCAGGACTTGGCTGATGTAAAGATGGAGATAGCCAAGTTGCAAGACATATTGAGATGACCAATACGCCCACACGTCCAATGCATGTACTATGGCAAAAACCACTTGCCAGCCGAGTGTCAAGACCCTAGGTCAAGACCTTGCGCTAACTGCGGTAGGTTCGGTCACGACATCGCGCATTATAGATTACAAAGAAGACTTTCCTACTCGCAACCATACAGCTAGCCCTACCTAGCAAACAGGCCGCAGCCATTCTTCGAAAGGGGAGCCCCATTGGCCCTTCCTGCGCTTAACGACATTAAGTCAGTTGATCCTAGGATGGACATAAACCCTACAAGCATACCTTAACCGCGTGGTCTCTACGTGACCCATCCACCTAGTGACGCTCCAGTCCACTATATGGAAGAGCCAAATGAGGAAGAGACTTATATACACTTATGTCTCGCATGACGATGAGGGCAACGTAGTCCTTATGGACTATCGGCCAATACCCAGTGATGGCATTAGGAAGAGGATGAGGTAGAGGCCTAGGAGGGCAGACATAGGATCCAATCATCTGTTGGACTTGTGGTCATCCAAGGCATGTCTCATCACGATGCCCTGAGAGGGAGCAGTAGAATAGAGACAAAGCTGACCTAAGGTGCGTTGATTGCAGGATCACTCATCTCTTCATCAACTGCCCAAAGCGAAAACCATCTTCGAGTTCAGTCAACGTGCCATCTGTCCCATTGGGGCTATTTGGTGTCGAGAAACTTGATGGGGAGGCCACACCTATCCCATTGCGGGTCATGACTCGTGCCTAGACGAAGCATGCCGTCATATCACTACCAGGGCCTAGCAACCTTGATGCAGCATCGATAGGGAAGAAGAGCTGTAGGCAGAGAAAGAAGAGGCCTAAAGCTAAGGTTGCACTAAAAACTGAGAGTGCTACTACTCTACCTGCTGGAAAGAAGGTCACTGATGCAGAGGCAAATACTTTAGCACCTAAGACAGCCGAAAAGGGAAGTGCTAAGGTAGGGGAATACCCACATCCAAAGTGCCAACTAGAGGCCATAGACAAAGTGAAGGAATGGGTGAAAGAGGCCCAAGAGCACCTAAAGAACGCTGAGCCCATCCTAGAGGACGAGATCGATAATCTCTCCAGCATAAGCATGCTAGTCTCACCCCCTCAACCAAAGTCGAGGGATGCGACCACACCATAAGTAGTACCGCTTAGGCCAAGTCTTGATGCTACAGGCCCGCAAATCAGTCACATGGCCATTGGCGAGGACAATCTGTATTAAGAGAGAGACGAGCAGTCAACGATCTCCTTACCACGCTGGTGACCACCCCTGTGACGCTAAGTCTGGGAAACTTGCTTAAGCAGCATCCCACCCTATGGCAAGACCTGAAACAGTGGGTTGAAGGATCACGAGAGCAAGATGCTGATCTGCACGACCATGATGCAGAGACACAAATACTAACTCTAATACTGCACTTTGTGCCAAAGTCCTTGCACATTAATGTCTTCTGGGAGGGCACCGAGATGCATGCAGTATTACCGATCCTAGCCCTAGGCGACACAACGAGAAAGGGGATTGTAGACACGAGAGTGGGGGTTAGTGTGCTTAGCCTCGCAGTGCTTCAAACTTGGGGAAACTCACCTATTGAGACTGTTAAGTTCAATGTCACACTAGCAAATGGTATAAGAGTGAAACCATTCGACGTGCTAAAAAATTGGCCAGTGAAAATTGCAGGTGTCCAGTTCTCGATTGACTTTATCGTCATGAAGGGTGTGGACTACGATATCCTATTAGGCCGACCCTGGATACGCAATGCCAGAGTCATCGAAGATTGGGGTAATGGCTTAATCTTCCTTGGCAATAGAATGGATGCTGTGAGGGTAGAGATGGACACCTGGAAGACCTCACCAGTCAACTTGGATGCCATCTCCATGATGCTTAAAGGGAATGCTCAAGCTTCAAGATCCTCCAATAACTCCTTCAAATCAAAAGGAACATTGAAAATTTCCCTAATATAGCTAAACTTGGAAGAATTTCCAATTGTGTGTAAGAAATCAAAGAGCCTATCATCAGAAGTCTCCATTAGCTCCTCCTCATCCATTCCTTCCAGAGATAGCTTTCTCTTTGTCATCTTGACCAACAAAAGATTTTTCCCTGAAAACAAAGCAGAATGGCAACAATGTCCAATAAAACAAGATGGAACCATGGAAAGAGGCCCCAAATTTGCATTTTTCAAGACAAAAAATCAAAAAATGAGAAATTTTTTTAAGTGACTGGTGAAACGCGAAAACAAGGTGTCCAGAGACAAAAGCCGGTGAAGAAATCGTGTTTCACTGGACACTACTTGAAAACAAAAGTTATTTGAAAATTTCACCGGTGAAACGCGATAGTTAGCAAAATACCACTAACTAGAGACATTAGTTCGCGTTTCACCGGTCAAAAGATGCAAAACAAGAAGAGAAACATGAACTATGAATTAATTCTATTAAAACACAGAAATTTATGATAAAATCCTTTCTAGAAGTGCCATGCTCCTTTTAAAAGACACAAAGCACATGACATCTGTAATTTTTCAAGTGTTATTAAAAATTCTTTCTATACTAATCAACGAGATTTTGTTCAAATACTTGTAATAACAAAATTTTGTTACCTATCAGAATTTGTTGAACTGCTCTTCAAACAAGAAGCAAGGACCTTGAAGGGAAATCGAAACAAAATTTTGGGAGAAAGAAAGACAGTATCAGAGAGGATGACTTCGAAAAGCTTTTATATTGATTGTCAAACGTGTGTTGATAGTTCCAACGAAAAAGTTTGCATAATGATGGAAAAATAAACGCGGCCGCAAATTTGGACGAAATTTCCAATATTTTTGCACGCACGAAATACCTCAGAATACGTGCACACGTGTCTCACTTAAAACACTGTATCAAATTTCTCAGAAGACGTCTGCACTCCCTTTTTTCGAGAATACGTCGCACGTGTTTTACTTAACACTTTGCCAAGTAATGCATGTACCATCGATTTTTTAAAAATCCCCCAATAAAGGAAAATAACGGCCAAATTCATTTCATATTTTTATGGTCATGGAGCACATTTTCGTGGTCATGCAGTAGGGTCTTCGAGCTGTGGTTGTGAAGAACGTATTCGCGTTTCACCAGAGCTATTGACAAAATTGGTTCTAAATGGATTTTTCCCAGCAAAGCGCCAAAGGGGTATGGTTTTCTGCATCCATCCTTCTCAATGCCCAGGCATCCATTCAATGCATTTTTTTGATACTTTTTCTTAATGTTTTATATTATTATGAGCTTATGAGCACTATAAACGAACTTTTTTCCTAGTGTGAGCATTTCTTAATGTTGTGGAGATTTTAGGCAATCCTTCGAACTTTTTCCTTAATGTTGTGGAGATTTTAGGTAGTTGTAATAGCATTCCTTAGATTAATGTTTTGGTTTTCTTCATTTTTTTTATTCTTTTGCTATTTATATGTTGTCCAGTGAAACGTGAAAACAACATGCTGCAAGGAGGTCTCTTATCTGAAACTCGCGTTTCACTGGACACACTGGACAAGAAGTAACATGTCTTTTTTTGGCAGATGGCTACGACTAAAGCAACAGCAAGGAAGGAGAAGATTGATCCTAGGGGTTTAACATCAAAGATTCATCAATGTTCAAAGCCTCACAAGCTTTCTAGAAAGTCAAAGCCAAAGAGAAAGTTTTCTCAAAATGTCAGGTGCCTAAGGGAGATTAGGAAGGCAATAAAGGCTCTTGACAATGTAATTCCAAAGTTGTCTTTTCAAAGGCTTGTCAAGGAGATTTGTGACAAATATAGTTTGGATAGTTTCAGATGGACAAGAATAGCCCTTAATTGTATACAAGAAGCCACAGAGGATTTTTTAGTTGAGTTTTTTCAAGATACCTATATTTGTGCTGCTCATGCTCATAGGCTCACACTCATGGACAAGGACATGGTAATTCTTAGGAGGCTAAGATATAGATTTTCAAAGGTCCTTGAGCCAATTCCCCTCATTGATGAGAAGACATTTAATATCCTTAATGTGCCCCCAGCTAGGAGAAAGAAAGATTATTCTGGTCCCAAGGTTGAGGATGTCACCCATGAGAGGGATACAAGGCAGCATGAAAAAGAGGAGAAAGCTAACGAGGAACAGGCAGATAAATGGAGAGAGTATAGGAGGCAAAGGGATGAAGAAAGGGAAGCAGAGCAACTAGAGTCCTTTGAAAATGAGCTGGCCACCCTTCTTGAAGCAGCTAATCCAAAAGGATTCAATGTGTTTTGTTTCTTACTTGGTGACTTAGGTAAAAGAACTAAGATGATCTCCTTTAATGCTGCATGTGTTCAGATTCTTAAGGATAAAAGAAGAGAAATAAATGACAATATTATTCTTGCTAGCCTAAGGTATATCCACCCATAATTACTTCTACTTTTTTATATTTTTTTAACAATAAGATTTTTCTTGTTTATACTCACTATTTCTATGCCTTTTCTAGGTGTGTAATGCATGAGTTTCCTTTGGATATGCAACAAAAAATTTGAAGTTCTTGATCCATCTATCTCATTCTTTATGAGGAACGAGCTTAATACAAGTTTTGTTGAGCACTAGTTCAATCTGATTGACTTCGATACTTTGGAGCTCCTTATAATTCCATATAATGAAAAGTAAATGATTCAATATTCTATTAGAGTTTTTGAGATTTTATCCTACTAATTTGTTGAGATATGATTGCTTTCAGTTCTCATTGGAGCTTGATTGCAATAGATTGTGTGGATAAACAATGTTTTTTAATCAACTCTATGAAAGGAAGCCATGGAAATGCTAAATTGTAAGTTATATTATCCAAGGGCTCCCTGATATTTCAATTCTTTTTTTTGTAAGTACTCTAAATTTCAATATATTTTATATATAGAGGTGCAAAAAGATTAATTGAAGAGCTAGAGAAAAGGCCCCCTATGCCGTCTAATTTGCTTGCAACAATGTAATATAGACAAGTTGCGGTAAGTTATTGATTAAAATAATCGAAACATAAGTTTATTCTATGAACTACCATCCATAAATTTTATAGTTTTACTTTGTGTTGGTGGTTGCAGTGTCCTCATCAGGATGATAGCCATTCTTGTGGCTGGAGGGTGATTGCAAATGCTAGAAGAATGGTTAACTTTGTTTATCTTAATGATGATAAACATGTAAAGGTAATATGAAAGATGCTAAACTTTAAGATAGATATTCATTGCAAATAGTCCATTGATGATAAAAATATAGTCTATTGTAAGAACAATAATGAACTAAAACTCTTTTTTCTATAAATGTGTGACAGTTTTCGAAAGATTGCTATGCATTTGAGCATGTTTGGTACATCAGAGCAAAGCTCTTGAAGTATATAATGGTCAATTATATACAACTAACAACAGAGATTGGTGGGGATTTGCACCATGAAGGAGATGCGGTGCCTATAACCACAGAAGGTCCACAACTTCAACACCTTTACCCACACCTTCTATACCCAAGACATCAAAGAAAGGCAAAAGGACTCCTAGAAAGGATAATTCTCCAAAAAAGAAATAGCTTTGCCATATCACCTTGTAAGCCTTCATATATAGAAATTTGCCCTTCAGCCCCTGTATATCTCATAGAGATGGTAGATAGACATCTGCTACAAAATTTGTACATATATTTTATATTGATAGTAAAGATATCTTTCTTAAATGTCCTTGCAGTGTATATTATTTTCTCTCCTTTTCAATATCTGTAAAGAATAAATTACAAATGTTTGTTAGTTAGGAAGTGGGATCTTGATATACATCTAAGTAAATATAATATGATGTGAAAACTTACTCGTTTCTTGTCAAGTTGGAATACAAAGGAGCATGGTAGTTCAATGTCTTCATTTTGTAAATCCATCCTCACTTGATATAGCGTACATGATTTTCTGATCTTTAAGATTGCAATAATATCCTCGTTGAACCAAATATCAAGATCCACTATAGGATCTTTGCTGAAATCATTAAGATTCTGGTCTAAAGCAACTAGACTACTACCAACAAAATGCCATCGATTATAGTAAAAGCTAAGGATAAAATTTTGAGTAGCAATCATATATTTACAAGCTATAGAGTCTTGATCTATCTTACATGTAATTTTTCCTTATGTCCTTATATCCCATCCTTCATCAACAAATTGTATGATATGATCATATGTTAGTCTCTTCACTGAAAGCATGGTTTTTGTTATTCTTATCTCCATATTAGAGAAGAAATCAATAAATATATTAATAGGCATAAACAAAGTAACTTTGCTTAGCCTACTTGAGATATTAGATTTTAGTGCTTTCTGGATCTCAGAAAATATCTTACATCTATAGCCCTCACTAGTAGCTGGACTTGGCAAAGGCCACTCAAAGCTTGAAAAATCTGGCAAAGGAAGGAGGTTTATTGATCCCCATTGGCAACGCTGCATAGGAATAACATAAGAATGGTCATAAAAGAATATTCCATTCTCTACGAGCTCTGTATTCTTTCTGCCTCTATACATTTCTTCTCCAATTGAACTATGTATAACATCAATAACATCAATAATAGACTCCACTGGTTGCCATTCCTCAAGATTAGAGGGATAGACATCTACAAGACAAACAAATATTATAATGGAAAAACCTAAACCATGTTTAAGAAAGGAAAAACTTTAAGAATCAAATTCTTACAATTTGGTCTATGCATTGGAAGCTTTGAAGATCCAGGTTTCAAACACATTTCTCTATGCATGAACACATGTTGCACTAGTATCTCTTTGATGCTATTCTTATTTGCTCCAAGCTTAAAATCTTGGATTCTACCCTTCCAAGCAGAGATAAATGAGCTCTCATGTCTTTGCCTTTTTCCCCGTTTTGCTTGTTGCATGGTGATCCAACTACCTTTGCTAATGATAGTAGGAATCCATCTTCCATCAGTTTGGAATGAGTTAAACACTGATATGGATGTGATTTGGGAGCTTGGACGCCTTGTTGAAGGTCGAATTTCTGTATCCATGGTAGAAGAGAGAGAGACATGCACAGAGAGAGAGAGAGAGAGAGGACTAGGCTACCATAACGGAGGGAAAAACAAGAGGAATTAAAAAAAGGAGGGAAAAAACTGAGCACCATGCTTTTCACTAATTTGAATTTTGATTACATCAGTCATTATCATTAATCTAGATACATCATTATAAAAGTAGCTGAGACTCTATGCCATTAATGCAAAAGATATCATAATCATGAATATAAGAGACTAAAAATAGATAATAAAAATACAAATTCATAATATTATTATATTTATATATTTTTGTAAAATGATTTTAATTTTTTTTTAAATAGAAGTTTCGTTACGGAGGCTTTGCTCTTATTGGTCTAGAGCACTCTCTCTCCACATCCCTAAAGGCATTTTTGAGACCTCAAAACTCCCCTAATGGGAGATGATGAGTAGTTTGACGAAGAGGACACCAACAACGAATACGAAGATTGTCGATCTTTTAATGATGAAAGCGAGGGTGAGATGGATACCGTAGAATACGACACTGAGGGATGGGAAATAGAATAAATACGGGCAAACTCTAAGCCACAAAAAAAGAGTGTCTTCAAGATAGAGCAAGGGATCATGTGCATCGATTGTGATCACACCTGGTGGTTGGAACATGTAGGAGCCATAGATTTTGATCAAGCAGGCCTAGCCCAATCCAGTACGACACCAGTGCTTAGGACAAAGTCACCATCTGAGATCTGAGTTGCGACCAACAGGGGAGACCACCTCTTCTAGCGAAGACGAGGAGTTTGACTCTAAGTCGGAGGTAAGTTCAAATAGTGACCTGGAGAGAGATACCTAGACCGGCCAAGAGCAGACACACCAAGGGGGACCTACCCATCCACTTGAGGTGTAGACGGTTGAAAGAGGAAAGGATAAAACAACCCAAGGACACATGAACGGAAGAACAGAGAAAACCGCAGGACCTCCCTAAAAGATTTACGAAATTCAAGAAAGGGGATAGGGTACTGATCCTGTTGGATGCCAAACGTCAAGGGCAAACGAGTGAACCAATCGAGGGACCAGCCAAGGTCAAGGAGATGAACCTAGCCTAGGAAGGGGAGACACCCCAACCAGTCTTCATTGCCGATGACTTGATTGAGGAAGAGGAAACGAGTCTTGTCGCTCTCTTGCGAGAGTACATAGGCGTATTTGCTTGGTCCTTAGAAGAGCTTAAGGGGGTAGATCCGAGTGTAGTGACTCATAACATACCCATGATGCGAGATGCTATGCCAGTTGCCATATTGGGTAGATGACATAGTCCAAGTACTTGAGCACGGACTGCCTGAGCGATCGATAGAAAAGGCAAGACTTAGGCGACTCATCCTCAAGATCCAACCCTATTAGTTGATAGCAGGCCAGCTATATCAACTAGGGCAAGATGGACTGCTGTGTAGATGCATGTGCAAGCATGAGATGCACGATGTGCGAGCATGACTCGCACAGTGGAATCACTAATGGGCACTTTAGCAAAGACGCGAAAGCCCGCAAGGTGCTGCAGTCTCAACTATGGTGGCCAATGCTGTTTTGTGATGCAGCACGATTCGTTCAGCATTATGATGAGTGTTAGCGGGCAAAGGTCCTGATTCACAAGGATCAAATGGAGTTGATCCCAATCATTGCATGACAACCCTTCGAAAAATGGGGAATTGACTTCATAGGACCCATCAGCCCAGCTGCACAATATTCATAGACCAAATATATCATTGTGGCCACAACTACCTAACGAAATGGACAGAAGCAAGAACGACACGAAAGAACGATGCTAGAATGACTGCCAAGTTCTTGTGGGAGCAGGTGATTTCACAATTTGGTTGCCCCATCAAACTATCAGTGAGACTAGGGCACACACTTCATCAATGAAGTGATAGTGCATCTTCTATCCACCTTTCTAATTATCCATCGAAAATCCTCTCCATACTACCCTCAAGCAAACGGCCAGGCGGAATCCACGAATAAGATTCTTATAAACATCCTAACCAAAGTAGTCTCTGCTTTGCATAGCAACTGAGATAACAAGCTGATGGCAACCTTGTGGGCTTACCATGCAGCTTATAAAATAGCTGTCAACCCCAGACTCCCTTTAGGTTGACCTATAGAACTAAAGCAATTCTCCTTGTAGAGTTCTTCGTTCCTAGCCTGAGAATAGCACTTCAAGAACAATGGAAAGGAAAGGAGCCATGGATGCAATGCCTGGTTGAGCTCAAACACCTCTCGAAAACTCGTCTTCTAGCCACTCATGCACTCATATGTGAGAAGGCATGACGCAAGAGTTGGTTTGACAAGTACATCAAGCAGTGCGATTTTGAACAGGGAGACTTAGTACTTCTGTACTCAGTTAAGGGGCATAAGAAGAAAATGAATTTTAGAGGTCTTGGACCTTTCAAAGTTCATGCAATCAACCGAACTGGCAACATTGAGCTCGAGACTCTAGATGCCGAGGGCATAGGCTTCTTCAATGGCAGTTGTGTCAAGAAGTACTACCCTCCCATGCATCATCTGCATGAGCCAACAATGTTAGAACCCCCTATCAAAGTACAAGTAGCCACGATCACTAAAATGGATGATGAAGATGAGGAAGCCGTAGAACCTGCATACCTACACATCATGGTCACTACCAAGCAAACATGCGCTTTCAATGCCTTGATCGATGAGGGAGCAGACTTCAATGTCTTAACTCACAATCATTGGACCCAACTGGGCAAACCACCACTACAAACCACCAATCCCAAATTAAGCCCATATGGGGGCTGCTCATACGCACTTCTCGGCAAGTGCAGGTCTGCCATTTCTATCGAGTCTGAGACTGTACCAATGATCTTCTATGTGTTGCCAAACGCTGAAGATGCAAGCACGGAATCGCTGCTAGGGCGAACCTTCAAGAAGAAAACTCAGTGCAATGTTGATTATGAATCACAGCTTATCCACCTTGCCATAGGCAACATTTGCATTGTTACAGCCTTTAGCAAGGGCTGCGCAACCTCGTCAAAGTCCGCAACACCACCGGTAGAAATGTTAGCAGCCAAGTCTAAGAAGGGGGATAGTGCTCGGCCACCACCCACTGAATCTTTAGAATTGCCGCTCACAGCAGCAAAGGCTAAGGTCCAACAGCCTAGGCTTCAATGGAGGCCCAAGCAACCATAACCACCGCCTAGGAGTCAACACCCACATCCTCATAACACCAAAAACTCTAAACCTAGGAGGCCAACGCGAAGTTACAGAAATCAAAGCATGATCAAGCCAAGATAGGTCCCTAAATCCCTCTTGCATGTGCAAGGCTACTATGAGGAAAATGCCTAGATATAAATCCCTAAGGCAGCCCGCACGCGGCCAGAGGCACTACTCGCACGCTGCCCTCAAGTTTGATCACACCAAGCCCCATAAAACCTCAAAGCCAGAAGCTGCAGCACTTTCAAGATCCATATCCATCAAGCTCATCTGCACATATGCCCAAGAAAGTCGAACAAGCCTATCGGCCCAAACGACAAACACTGTCACATGAATCAACACTCAATAGAGCCACTCAGACTTCCCTGATCCATACCAAAGGTAGCAGTCCATCAGATGTCACTGCTACTGCCCCAGCCCTAATTCAAGAGGTCCAACCGCAATCTCAAGAACACCCTCAACCGCAACTATTTGTTGTCAAAGGCTCTAGTTCTATCAAACCCCAACCGCCAAAACAGGGCTTCGATCCCCTTATGAGTGAAAATCATTCTTAACACTAGCTACCGATCTGGCTGAGGACACAGAGGAGGATGTGGTTGATTGCATTAGATGACTCGATGCCACTTTCATGTTGTTAGCTTTGAGCTATGATCGCTTGGATTTAGGCTTACTACAAGAACCCTTTGCAAATGAAGTTCGAAAAATGCCTTGTTCTTGGGAGATGTTTGAATTTACATTTGCAAAAGCCTCTAACTCCGCTGTTGAATTGCTCACCAACGAGATATCCAAAGAGCAGGCCATCAAATAGTGCCTCATCACGTCCTACGATAAACGAACCACTTCTGCCATTACTAACCAAGTAATCGCAAAATTATCAAAACTTGCTGATACTGAATCCTTGTTCTTAAGGCACAAGTACACTCTTTGATTGCAACGGGAAGTTAAAGGATGCCAAATAATGGCCAACGCTGAGCAGCACCACACAATCAAAACAACGAAGTACAACCCCACTTACATTACGCCAACCTCGTATAAAGTATTAACCACTCTTCGTGGCTGACCCATGGAAGAGCACATCAAAGGACACCCCTACCTCAAGATTGCCTACTGATTGAGGAAGAGTTACATATTGCTAGCCGTGTCGATTCCGGTGACTTCCTAACAGATGTTCTCACATACATCATACACGTAGGCATTCAACCCTTTGATCTAGAACACGAAGCTCAGTTAGAGTACAATCCCAATTTCTATACTTGGCTCCTCCACAAGTAAATCCTAGACCACATTGCAGAATGCCCTTGACCTCCTAACTTTCAATCCTAAGAAGGATTATTCCCAAGTTGGAAGGGGAGGGGGTAAGGTGAATCAAACCAAAACCAAGGAAAATTAAGCAAATGCATAAACACGTAAAAAATAAGTGAGGTAGGGAAAATGGCACGAGAACTTTGAAATAAATGAAAAAAAAAGTCAAATCTGAAGGGAAGAATCTACATTGGATTCTAATGCTTTCATTCAATAAACACATAGAGACTTTCTTTCCAGCAAATTATTATTTTGAAAGCACTAATGAAAAATTGGGTTTATGAAAGGAAGGAAAGATGTCGTAGCAAGACCGTGCCCACCGACTCCCATTCACGGAGGAGGAAAGGATGCAATATCGCATCACCCTAGAAAACCACGCCTACAACCAGCTCAAATTTCGAACCATCCATAACATAGAGGGTGTGGTGGCCAAGGAGGAAATAGCCAAGAGAGTTGTCAAGCAATGCAACCTCTCAAAGTACCTTGAGAAGTTTGCACAAGAGCCTGACCATACAAAGTGTGTGGAGTTCCTCAGGACATACAACCCAGACCAAGAATGCGGCACTGTGATGATGGGAAGGGGAGAAAAGGCCAAGCAGGTGCAGGTACACTTAAACCCAGCCTTGGTGGAGAAGGTGTTGGGGTTGGAGCCAAAGGTAGATAAAAAGCATAAGAGAGATGTTTATGCCATGCTTAAGATGAAGAGGAAAGAAGTGCTGACCAATGACGGCATCAGCATCCAGGACATTCCTGATGCAGAAGCCCGTCTACAAGCAAAGCTAGTGCATGTGCTCTTCTCCAGCCAGCGCCACAACTCCTTGATGCATCGAATCAACATGCCTGTGCTAGAGAATGTGGTAGCTTGCACCTTGGATGAAGTCGACTAGAATGGCTATGTACATAAGACCATTGACTAGGTGGCAAAAGCGCTAGCTTTGGGCAGTAAACCAGCAGGTGGGAAAGAAAGAAGGCAGCCTTATCCAAAGCCTCATTCATTGGCTACGGAAGCATTTTGACTGCCCTCATTCAAGAGGCGATGAAAGAGGCTCAGGATGCAGAGGAAGGAGAAGGAGAAACACCCGAGAGATCGCCCCCTCACCAGGACAAAGATGTATCCAGTGACAAAACTGAGAGTGAAGAAGAAGGGGAAGAATAGAAGGAATAGATGAGCAAAAAGACAGCAAAGAAACCTATTAAAAAGATGACACAAAAGAAGCAGGACGAAGGCCATAAAAAAAAGAAAGAGGATTTAGAGAGAGCAAAGAGGGAATCCCTCAAGGAGGCCGAAGAGAGGGAGAAGAAGAAAAAACAGGAAGCGGATAGATTGGAAGAAGAGTCTAGGAAAACAGAGAAAGAGAGGATGAGAAGAGCTGCTAAAGAAGAGGAGGAGCTAAGAAGGAAGGAGAAGGAAGACTTGGCCGAAGCTACACGCCGGTCAATCGAACAGCAAAGCAAGGAAGATGACCTAGGGGCTATGAGCCCGCCCAGAGAGGAGGGGCCCGGTTCCAGCACGGAGGTGCTAGAAATTGTACCATCAGCCATCACTGAGGGCAAAGGCAAGGCTCCCATCCACCCTATTCCCCGACCCTCCTGGTGCCTCCCACCGAAGCAACAACCCTCACCCCGAGCATCCCACCAGCGCAGATGTCTCAAACTTTGTGGCATGGATTGAGTACTTTATTAACAAAGAACTGGCCCAAGAGAAGAGCACCAAGACCACAGCGACAAGGCAGAAAAGGCCAACCACAGACATCGAGTCAAGGCAGGATCCGAAGTGCCAGAAAGTGGAGGCCTCGACCACTCCCATCCACACAACAATGACGCCACCAGCTAATTACGACGAGTATGCCGCCGAGCTGCTCTCTCAATTAGAGAAGGCTAAGGAGGAAAGGAAGATAGATGTGGCTGAGTTGGCAGCAGAAAAAGAGTCGGTAGCTGCATTTCAACTCGAAAAGACCCGAGTAATAGCCATGCAGCAAAGGGAGATCTCTGATCTCAAACAGGAGCTGAAGGCTAAGGATGACAGGGAAGAGGGCTGGAGGCAACAACTGGAGGATGAAACACAGGAACTCGTGAAGATGCAAAGATAATACAAGCTCCTAATCGTGGAACATAAAGAGTTGACTGCAAAAACCGATCAGTTCGAAAAGCTTATGGCTGAGTTTACCACCAGGGATGAGGAAAAAAGCAGGAGTTAGAGCAACAGCAGAAAGAGATCGAAACCATGACCAACAAGCTGGACCAAGGAAAGAAAGAACAAGAAATCATGAGCAAAGAGATAAAGGACCAAGAGCAAAAACTCATGTCCCTGGTCCAGAGGCACGGTGAGAGCATGGAAGAGATGAAGAAGAGAGCCGAGGAATGGGCAGGGCAAAATGAAAGAAGGGTGACGACACTGACGCGGCGCCTGGCTTTGGTAGAGAAAGAGAAGATCCTTGTAGAGAGCAAAGCAGAAGCCGCCTAGGTAGCCTTTAATACCAAGAAAAAGGCATTCCTAGATACACTGATGGACACCACCCACCCAAAAGAAGGAGAGTCACTGGAGGTGGTTAAGAAGAAACTCAGTATCGCACACAAAGCTCTGCATGCAGGGCTGCAGATGCCACCCCAACAACCTGCAGAGGTTAAGCTGAGCCTGGATGATCAGTGAAAGTACTTGTGACTAGTCGGCCTAACCCCCCAGGAAATTGATGAGATAGGGTTGGAAGAGGAAACACAACAAGGAGACTGACACGGGGATGAAGCTGAACTTCAATTTGATATGGGAAGGTTTAGAGAAGAGGTAATCTCACAACCCCCCTTGCTGCATTCCCAAGAGCAACAACCGGTCGATACATCTGCGGAAAGACAAGGCGCACTCAGGGAAAGAAGGAAAAAATTGGTAGAAGAAACCAGAAAGTAGCTAAGGGCCAAGCCAGTCGTGCAGCCATCCGCGCCCCTCCCACCATGCCCTGATGACATTCCCATAGGATTCCACGCAGAACTGGTAGTTTGGGAGCGACAAGAAAGAGGAAAAGAGCCATTCACTTTCAGCTTTCTCATGCCCAACAGCCTGCGGAGGGTCTTATCACTCAAGGTGATGGAGGAGGTGATTGGGATTGGTAGCCAACTAGGACAGAAGTGGCTGGAAGAAAGAGAGAAGAACCCCACTCTTTGGGAACTGAAGAAGCCGAATTCTGGCAAAATAAAGTGTTTGAAGTGCCACATTCTGTGCAAGGTTATAACTGCCAACCCCTATGGAGGAGGTGGATGTGCGACATCAACATGCTTGCCTGGATGGCTTTTTGCAACACCCTGCCCTATGAGAGGAACAACCCCATGTTTATGGCATCAACATGCTTGCCTGGATGGCTATTTGCAACACCCTGCCCTATGAGAGGAACAACCCCACGTTTATGGCATACCCTCATAGGGTAGGAGTGGATTTTGACGCCACCCTCCACGGGTGATATGATTTTCCCATTATCTAAAACTCTAATATTGTCTCTTTTGAACACGCCCTCATCTTCAACTCAGAAAGCTTGGATGACTCCATGACTCTCTTCCTCGCGGACTTCTCCTCTTGCCCTGATCCAACTTTCATAACTACATGTAATTATCTTAGGCTTCTTAAATTATTACTTAAGCAGGACCCAACTCCACAAGAACGTGGCCTGCCTCCCCTCTTCTTTGATCCTAACACCATCGATAGCTGTGCCATGGCACGCCTGATGATGAGGGCTAGCCTCCTCCCTTCTTTTTGCCTAGCTCTCCTAGAAGACATGAACAACAGCCAGTTCACTAGATGTAATCATCCCTTCTTCTCCACCACTTCATTCCACGTTCGCATGAATCTTAAAGGATACATGTAGGGCTAGCAATTTTTTAGCAAATCCATCCGACCCCCTTCTCTACCTAATTCAAACGATGAGAATTAGGCACTGGCTATCATCCTACTACTGTAATACTTTTTTTTTTAATAGAAGAAGAAGCAAAAGAAGAAAAAGAAAATCATGAAAGCAAAATCAAGAAGAACATCACACAAGGACATGGAAAAAACGACTCACTTGAAGAAGCACTTAGCACCACATAAAACACAATCACTGCACCTAGGGGTCCTCAAGTTAGGCATGCCCAATGGCTTCAGTCAGTCGGCTTCACTCCTCGGCTCCACTCCTAACCCCTTAGCCCTTTTGATCCCCCAGTTCACACTTAGGGCCCATCAAGGGTAGGACATACCTAGGGAGGTAACACTCACCTATGGTTAGACCTGTCAATCCAATCTACTTACACCTCACCTCCCTTTGCACAAATGGGGTCCTCAATTGTGGGATGTCACCCAGGCTTGCCTATGGTTAGATCCACCTCCTCATTCCACTATAATGAGCACGATGCACCACACAATAAGGTAGACACTCCCCTTAGGTAGCGCACCGCACCTTCTCCTTTCAGGCATTACAAAAGGTGATAAACCACCAACTTCGGAGGCCCCCATCATCCACTTGGCATCCAATTGGCTTCTCAGACAAACATCATTACCAAGCTTCCATAAGCACCCGAGTCTACATGTGGCTCTACCCTCACCCGAACAATTTGCCAACTACCTACCATTCCCCAACAGCAGTCAGAAGTGCCATGGGATTGGCATCCGTCTCGGAGAGGGGTAATGTTAACCCCAAGTCGGGATGGTGGAGAAAGATGGCAGAGAAATGAAGAAAAAAGTGAAAAAAAGATGGAAAAAGAGCAAAGACATGTAGGTGGCCTCTAAAGCTAAGTTAGGGAAAAAAGCGCAATTTTAAATGAAAGGCATCTCAAAAAGCTCTAAAAACTCTTGTAAAAGAGCACCATGCTCCCTCTTGTGCCAATTGTAAAATATTAGATGGGTGTAGGATAGACGCATAAGGCTAGAAGAGGGAAATAGAGAAAGAGTCTTGCCACAATGGCTGGTCATGTAAAAAAGGGATGGGTACCCATGGGATTTTAGGCTTGTATATAAAGTTAAAAAAGTTAATGGAAGCTCATTCTTTTGGTGTGTGGCTAACAAGAGTTGTCTTCTTCTTCTCTTCTCCTTACTTGGCTGTGCTCTTGAGAGAGGGAGTGTGAGAGTGTGAGGGACTGAGTGTGTGGGAGTGAGGGATCAAGAGGGTGAAGCTCTTCACCATCTCCTCTTCTCTTCTTCTCTTCTCTTCTCTTCTCTTTTCTTGCGCGTGTGGCTATGGTGGATGGAGCTTGGAGATGGAGGAGGCTTGAGGATGCTTGAGCTAGCATCTAGGATCATGGAGCTATCGGCGTGTGCGAGAGAGGAGGCAACTCATTTTGGCATCAAGGTAAGCTCACTACACTCGTAGGATCGCCGGCGCGTCGGCTAGGTGAGAGGTAGCCATTAGAGCTTGCTTGAAACGCTTGAAACAATAAGCGGTCCGTGGGTCTTACCGGTTGAGTGTGAGCTCCCTCTACACACGACCAAGCTAAAAAGAACTATCAAAGAGGTCACCCTGAGTGGTGGTCTGAACAACCTACCTAACTAAGGACAACTTAACAAGGAGCTCTTCCTAGGCGATGACTCCTATAACCTAATCAAGAAATATTGTCTTTTAGCACATTTTCCTTTTAGGCCTTTATTTTTCCATACTCGAGCATGTAAAAAGGAGAGTGCTGAGTGTAATGACCCAAGGAGAACAAGACATCGGCCTCAAGTTGTGTCTCGGTACCTAAGAACCTACCAAGCCCTTGCAAGGCGACACTTAATTCTTTTCTGACGCTCACTTTTACTTTCACTCCAAACTTCTTTATTTCTCTTCTTTTTCGGCTGGATGCCACCCCTAGGAAGACAAGGCATCGGCCCCAAGTCTCTAACTCGTCCCCAGGAACCTAGCAGGCCTTCGCAATGCGATGATCAACAACTCATACCACTTTTATTTCTTTTCTTCTCTATTTTTTATAGGGGTTAGAACCCCTTTTTACACACCTCTGTAAATTTTTATTATTCAATTATTCAAAATTTTGTTTCTTTGCATATATTTGTTTTGGCAAGCTTTTCTAACTGCCTCACAACTAACAGAAACTCCAAGAATGACCACCTAGCAGGTCAGCAGATCAGGGTCACTAGGACTACCTTCTAAAAGAGGTCTTTCAGTGCCTAACAATGCCTTAGTAGGAGGCAACAACTGCTCAGACCTCCCACACACATACCTAACCTAAACTTAGGACATCATGTCTTGATTTCCGGTCCCCAACAAATGAAAAGAAAGTAACCCCTTCATACACATATATCATTATCTACTTAAGGGACAAACTTAAGAAAGGGACGAAACCACATGCAATGCCACAAGAAACTCCTACGCAGGAAAGGTTCCCTCTAGTGACTTTGTCAACATGTGTGATGCAATCATTAAACCAAAAAACCATGAAACGCACATGCACCAAACAAACATATGGCCCTCTTGGCCAAAGGGAAATAGCATAGTTCACTCCTAACAAAACTGGCCCTCGCAGCCTAAAGAAATAAAACATTTAAACTCAACAAAAATCGGCCCTCTTGGCCTAAGAAAATCAAGTATTAACCCTAAAAAGAACCAGCCCTCTTGGCCTAATGGTATCAAACAAAACAGCTCTTATATATCCCCCCTTGTAAAATCGTATTAATATACAACAAGATGATCCATACCAAGGAGGAAATAGGGCTCCTGCCCTAACTAAATGCATCAGATTGTGACCCATACCTCCTGCATAAATAGCAAGAGGTGCATGCATAACATGTCATCTAACCAACCTATGGGTCCAAGTAAACAAAGGCAAATGGGTCTTTGCCACCCTTTGCATCACCCATACTAACCATCGTCAGCCATATAGGGCATGTTTCCTAATAGAAGCCCCCACAATTGGCCAAGTCCTATCTCATCATCAATAGAGATGCCCAAACTAGGACCATAATTAAAGAAAAGTTCTTCTTCATAAGCAATGTTTGCTAATGAGTCTGCAAGTTGATTCCAATAACGTGAAACCAGCTGAAGAGACACTCTCTCAAACTCCTCGAGCAAGATCATAGCAGTGTGATAATACATAGAGAGAATAGGATTTCGAAGAACTATGTGCGTCCCATTTAGTTGGTTCAATACGAACTGGGAATCCCCCTTTACTAACAATTGAAGGATACCACCTTTCTTAGCAATATTTAATCCCATTATCAAAGCTTTGTACTCCACCATGTTATTGGTAAATCCTACCCCAAGATAAACAACTAATTTCATCACAACTCTACATCAAGGATCTTGAATAACTACCCCTATACTCTCTTTCTTGGTGGGACCCCTGCATGCTCCATCAAAGTACATTATGTATGTCCACAATGGGTTCACACAGCCCACCATCGTCACCTCTACTCGTAATTATGATAGTCAAAATTTAGCATATTCAGAGGATGTAATGAAGGCTCCATCTCACCTTCTTCATTGAATATAACAGTGATGCTTGTCAGAATGCATAAGCAGTGATGACCGAAGACTTTGATTTCCCAAACGAATGATCCATCCTCTTGGTTAATCACTTTATATCCTTTACTCCACCAAATAAGCTTTCTCTTATGATATCTTTGCTCCAAGCATGGGTGTTCCAAATAAGGAATCAGTTGCACCATCAACCTCTTTCATCTCTCACAGGTTCCTAATCATCCCAATATTGACCTGCAAGGCATTTATTTTGTTAGTGCATTTAGAGATAATAAGTTTAATCTTATTAAGATTAACCTTATTTTTAAATTCCACTCCCTCAAGATCAGTCAGTAATGCCATGGATTTATTCTTCCCTATTCTTACGATCTTGTAGGGACCGTCCCATTTGGGCTCAAGTTTTCCTAGAAACGGTTCTCTACGTGTATCATAATATAGAACTAATTGTCCCTTCTTAAAGGTATATTTCTTTGCTTTTAAATCATGCAACTGCTTCATCTAACACTTAGCCACTTCCTAATGCAATAGACCCTGCAATTTGAGCTCATCCAAGTGGGCCAGAGTTGTAAAGCGCTCAAAGAGTACAGCCTCATCACCCAAAGAATGATTGATTGTGAATCTTATAGTTGGCAACTCAATCTCTAAGGGCAAAACACACTCCTCCCCATAAACTAATTTGAATGGGGTGTGGTCAGTGGCTTGTTTAAATGCCGTGTTAACACCCATACTGCCACATACAGTTTTTTATCCCAGTCGCATATCTTCTCGGATACTATTTCTGATAGAATACCCACAAGCTGCTTGTTAGTAATTTCAATCTACCCATTCACTTGTGGATTATAAGGATTCGCCTTGTTGTGCTTAATTTGCCATGCTTCAATCAGAGGCTCTTAATCATCTTGTTGAAAAAGTGGGTTCCACGGTCCCATACTAATTCTTTTAGTGGACCAAATTGACATATAATCTACTCTAATAGGAAACTGGTAGACTCTTTTGTGTCATCCTTCCTCGTCGCTCGTGCTTCTGACCACTTTGTAAAATAGTCAGTCACCACTATGATATATCTCTTCTGTATAGAAGATGATGACGTAATAGGACTCACAAAGTCAATGCACCAATTGTTAAATGGAAGTATAGCCATAATCAGAGTAAGTGGTTGCTTCCTATTCTCCCTACTGTCATGTCGTTGACATGTATCGCATCTCTTAACATACTTGAATCCATCTTGGAAAATGGACAGCCACCAATATCCAGGTCTTAAAGCTTTTTGGGACATTCCAGAGTCATGGCACTCTTCCAAAATGAATGGAACCTCATCCAGCATCACACATCGGCGATAGATATCATCAACCCCCTGCCGATATAGTGTTCCTGTGATCAAAGAAAATTTCAAAGCCTGCTGTCTAATTTTCCTCTTTTCTGATTTTGATGTTGATAGGTAATGCATAATAGCATCATACCAAGATGGGATCAAAGCTGTATCAATTTTAAATATTTCCTTGATATCACTTCCTTCAACTAAAGCCTCTTTTGGCTCCCTAAAATCCACAAGGCATTCCACAATACCCTGCAATTTTAGTGGCTTACTTCTAATCTCATTACCAAATTCTTGCAAAGTGATTAACCACTTTGTTAAACGATCAAGTGGCTATAGCTTGTTCATCAGCAATCTAAGCCCCTTCGCCTTCATATAAAAAACTATCTTCTCATAGAGGACTATCTTCTCATAGAGGATGTAGTGCCTAAATTTTTTAGTCGCAAATACCATTGAAAGGCACAACTTCTCCATGTAGGTGTAGTTGATTTCTGATATGCCCAACTTCCTACTAGCAAAAGCGATCGAATGGTACCATTCTTCCTCCCATATTTGGGATAAGCAACAGATACTATGCACGGTAGCTATTGAAAATATATAGAATACTTCGCCCCTTTTAGGTGCTTTTAAAACTAGTGCTTTGACTAGCTCCTGTTTCACATCATTAAAAGCTACCTTACAAGAGTCACTCCATTCAAATAGACAACTAAAGAATAATAGATTCGTTAGTGGCAACGTTCTTTCTGTTAGGGCATTTATGAACCTTTGGTAGTACCCCACAGATGGCAGAAAGTTGTGTACTTCTTTCAGAGTGCGCGGCGGACTCATGGGGACTATGACCTTGATCTTTTTAGGGTCAATTGTGATCCCTACTAAACTAACCACATGTCCTAACAATAGCCCATAAGGCACCCCAAAGATGCACTTCCGTGGGTTAAGAGCTATGCAAAATTGTCTGCAGCGCTCAAAACACTTCTGCAAAATAATCAACTAACTTTCTCTTCTTATGGTGGCTGCCCCCAGGTCATCGATAAATACTTTCAACTCCTCTAGGGAGATGTCACCAAAGGTCCTGTCTATTGTTTGTTGCCATGAACTAGGTGCATTTCATAAACCAAATGCCATCACATGGTACACAAAGGTACCGAAGACAATAATAAACGTCGTTTTAAGCTTGTCTTCTTCTGCAATTGCCATCTGGTTATATCCTGCAAAGCAATCCATAAACGAATATATTTTCCTACCCATTAACTAGTCCAAAATCTGATTAATAAAGGGCAACAGGTAGTAGTCCTTAATTGTCTCCTTATTCAGCTATCTAAAGTCTACACAAAGCTAGATTTGATTATTTTTCTTCTTCCCGATAACAACAAGTGAACACCATTTAGTGTACTGAATAGGGAAGAGCAAACCAACTTGTCGCAATTTCTATAACTCCTCGAACAACCCATCCCTCAGTTTGAAAGGCATACACCTTACTTTCTAACGCACAGGATGACGACCTTCCTTTAAGGGAATGGTATGAATAGTCAGGCTGGGAGGAATACCTCTCAGCTCCATCATAACTCCAAGCAAAGATGTCACGGAACTCTTGGATAAGGGACACATAGTCTTCCCTTTCATCCACATTGAGCATGGACCCTAATTTAATTGGCCACGGATCATTTGGTGTACCAAGATCCATCTCAATCACATCCTCATCTCTTATTTGATCTTGAGACTCTATTGGCTCATTTAGAGTTATTTAATAGATGTCCTCTATAGTGGACCCTTCTTTGGATTCATCACTTGATGACGTCTCACTAGCATATGCATATTCCAATGTCTCTAATTCCGTAGAGGATAGAGGAGCTTTCTCACTTTGAGGAGACTCGGGATAAGCATCAACTACTATGCGGCGGGCACCTCTACCAAATATCAATCGACCAGCAAGTATATCCACTTGACAGTCTATTTACAAGATCCAAGGTCTTTCTAGCAACACTTGATATCTAGGAAGCCCTGTGAATCTAATCACCCTAAAGTCCAAAAGACATTCTACGTTTGCAACAGTGACGTGGACCTTAGTGATGCAACCTTCAGGCTACCTAAGACTATCATCAGCCATTCTAAGAATTGTGGAAGCGTTTTTTTGGATTGCAAGACCCAGCCTCTCCATCAATTTAGAACTCATGATATTAACAAAGGATCCCGTATCTATGATAGCATGATCCACTAGTATTCCATCAATGTAGGCTGCAACCCTTGGGCAGTATTTTTCAACATGCTCAAACCAATCATCTCCTACTCATGCTATGCCGAGAGGTTCTATGATATACCCAGTACATAGGATCTTTTTAAATTCCTTGTGCACTCATGGGGACAACTTAATCAGCTACAAGAGATTCACGTCTGGTTTAACTTCACAAAGAGAGCTTGCCAAATCAAATTCGTGATAATTTTCTAGAGCTCTCTTCTCTCACCAAACCACTCTTTTTTTTCGCTGAAGATTGTTCCCTTATGCACGCGATTAGCAAGACCTGATTGTCTACTACCTTGTTGGAGAGAGGTAATCTTACTCCAACAAGTGGCAACCAAATGGCCAGACTTCCCATAAATATCACATTTGATATTTGGACAATTTCTAGGGTAGTGTTGGCCACCACACCATTTACAACTAGATCTTGATGGGCCACCCTCTTCAGGGCATCGACTCCCTATCATATTCTACTATTTTTTAAGGAAATTAACATCAATGGCTATGTGTCTATATTTTTCAAAAATCATGTTAGTCTAATGCTTCATCATGTCCCTAACCTTGCTAAGGACATTTGATGCACTTGACTCATAGCCATGATCGTCCATTCATCGTTCCATTGGCCTAACAATTTGATTGGGCATTGGTTGTTGCTAACTCACAAGAACAATGTTAGGGTTCAATGCTTGGCCTCCAACATTTGGTGGAGAAAACTGACTAGCCATGGGCATAGTCACAGTGGGAGGAGCTGGCAAACAAAGGCACATTTTGGACCATGCTTCCTCTCACATTCGGGTTAGTCATAGCTATCCATTGACTTTCATTGCCATTGGTCAATGCCAAATTATTTCCTGAAACTAGACCCATATTAAGATCGGTTCAATATGCATAGGCCACTTGTAGTCGGGATTCTACTGCTTGTGCTCATCTAATGGAAATATCTACATCTGGCAAAGTGACGCTACTCAACTGCACCTGAATATTGAAATCCAGACCATGCAAGAAATATTGCAATTGGTGGGCAGCTACTGGGGTAGGAATAGAGGCTTGCAATTTGTGAAAGACCTCTTTTAACTTCTTGGCATATGCTCGGATATCCTCATGTGGCTCTTGACATATCACATTTAGTACACCTAGCCAATATTGACCACCCCTTTCAGGGGCAAACTCCCTTTAAAAGGCTTCAAAAAATAAATCAATAATGGTTATGGTTCCCACCTCTAGGCCGTGATACCATATGGCAATTCTTCCTTTGAGAGGAGTCATATTAAAGAACAACATTAAATGTCCTTCATCTTGGATATGATAGTTAAACATCAACTTTTGGAATTTGTTAATGTGTAGTTCCGCATCCTCCTCCACTAACCCATTAGAGATGGGCAGGGGAAAACCTAAAGCTGGAAAATCTACCATTCCAATAGGTTTAGCAATAGGTTGTGGTGCCATGGCAACAACTGGATTCGCTACTACTACAGGGGTTTGAACAATCGGAACTAGAGCTCCACTCGAAGTGGAGGGACTGATTGGAGGGGGGGGGGGGGGGGGGGAACTAGAGCTTCCTTCCCCTAATGGACTATGTGCCAAGCTAGGGTTATTAAAACCCTGCCCTTGCAAAGCTATTTAGCCACTCCTTTATGGGGAGTATCTTCTATTTATCTCAGCCCGATGTCTAGTCCATTCAGCCCTTTCTTGCTTTTGGAGCTCCCCTTGACAGTCTTGTGAGTCTAGCTCACTAATTTTTGACATACACTAGAGAATAGGTCCCAATCGACCAAGGCACAAAAACTGCCACTTGTAGAGGCAGCTCCCGACAAAGGCAGCACCTGTCCACCGGGCCTTACACTGACTCTCTAGCACTAACCAGACCTCTAAGGTACACAAGACACCCCACACAGCCTCACGGCCCTAGGAGTGTCTAAGGGACACACTACAGTAAACTCTAATATCAATCTTGAGTTTGTAATAGGACACAACCCAATGTTTACCCTCCTCTACTCCTCAAAGGGAGATCCCATACACATTGGTATAATATACCACATATCACATACATAGGAGGCAACCTCTCGGCTAAAACACAGCAGCCCCACTACAGCTCTCTTACATCTCAAGGATTGGCCCCTTGATGTGCTACTCCAACATAAAGAACAAACGTACAAGCTCCACTCTTTTGTATATTGAACAATCCAAGAGTTGATATTTCCTCACTTAACTTACCCCAAGGAACCACTCATCTACCCTACAGCCAAGGAATCCTCACACACTCCACGTTGGTCATTTATTTAGCAATCAAGTGCTATGCATTCAGGTTTTATACCATGTGGCATGCAAGTGTATGACCATTGTGCTAAAGCATTCTATAATTAGAAATTAGCCACGTGGTGTCCAAAACAATCCTTTAATGATTTTCAGCTTATGCGTTATTGCGGCATTGCTAGAGACTAGCATTGAGTTTCCTCGTGCTACTAGTCTCCTTAAAACTTAACTTTTTATCGGCCTTATATGCTGTGCATAAACCAAATGAATCATAATTTTATGTATTTTCAGCAATCTCTCACTTTTACAATCCCTCTTTCCCCTAACCGTTTAGGTTTTGCAATGTTGCATAGGTGCAGGGTTCATTTTTATGTCATTTTTCATATGAAAAGCGATTAAAAATGCACTAAGATATAAAAATAAGATTGAAATGGAACTTAATCCTCATGCCTCGACCTTGTTAAACATTCACAAATATTTTTTTTTTTTTTTTAAAGCACAAAACCCATTTTTCTCTTATTTTTCCTATTTTTCCATATTTATCTATTCATAAAAATGGGGGATTTTTTATCTATGATTCTTGACTGATTATGACAACTGAAAGATGGTTTTTATTAGTATTTTATCCCATGTGAATTTCATTTTCCCACCTAAAACCAACAAAACCTTCATTTTCTCTCTTAAAAGGCGCTTTTCAAGTTTTAATTAAATTATTATGATCACATATCATTACGGGTTTTGCATTTTTCCATGTATAGCCCTCAATCATAATGCAAACAAGATTCATGTAAATTATATTTCCATGTGCACACCATTTCAACCATCAAATATCAAAAAGAAGCAAATTTTCTTTATAAAAATGAAGCATACTTCTTATTCGCGTGTTGTGGGTTTTTTGTCAATTACTACAGGTAGCTCGACCAACAATCATTCTTCAGTGTTGAATATCTTCCCTCATCCTCCTCTTGATCTTGGAGCAATTCGATCACCATCGGACAAGCATCCTTCAGCCGGATTCTCTTCTTGATTCTTCATACACGAACCCCCTCTTGGAGGAGAGAGAAAGACTAGATTTCAATCAGACCATTCGGCATCCAATTGTGAAGGCAAGAGTGGCAATGGAGAGTGAAAACATCAAGGAAGAGGCTGATATCATCAATTGGTATGGGTATGTTTAAGTACCATGGCCTCTCTCTCTCTCTCTCTCTCTCTCTCTCTCTCTCTCTCTCTCTCTCTCTCTCTCTCTCTCTCTCTCTCTCTCTCTCTCTAAAATCGTCGACAATGCGCCCCCTCCTTTTTTTCCCCATGAAAAAAAAACACCCCCCTGGCGATCGCATTTTAGTTTGGAGGAGGGAGGCCCCTATTTGAAAGCAGAGTTGCAGCATTGGAATGTGTGCACAAGAGGGAGAAAGAGGCTCAAAGTACAAGAACAAATTCTTGTTTAATAAGTTTCTCAAGATACAACTTGGGTACACTCTATCTCACACTTGATAGTGACCCATAGGCTGTTTATATAGCCTCTGCCAAGCTAGGGTTAGGGTTTTCCTTGCCCCTAGGGCTATTCACACCCATCTGCCCTCATACTCCCTTGCTTATAGTGGGTTCCTATGCCTATCTTCTAACACCCCCCTCAATGCCAGGGTGGAATTGGATTACAGGGCATGTAAGATGTTCCCCCCCCCCCCCCTTCTTGGGATGCCTTTATAAATCAGGCTTACAAGAGTGTTTTAGGTAGATGATTTAAAGAGTCAAAACAGTCGATCTTCAAATGGATTGGAGGCATAGTTGGCCACCAATTCTTTGGGTACATCAGGAGTGTTGGGGCATTTACTAGTGATATGCCCTATCTTCTTGCATTTGTTGCATTTCGTTTTCTCAGGATACTTCTTCCAATAGTTGTTTACAAGATGTCATTTTTTCTTACAGAAAGAACATCTAGTGAGAGCTATATGTACCAATACTTGATCACGGGAAGTTGAAGATGCCTGACTGTTGCTGCTTTCTTTGTGGTTCCTCTTTTCATCATCCAAACAAGATTGAATGGTACTTTCCAATGTAGGATCTGGAATGTTGGTGAGAGTGGTTACAAGAGAAGGAAACACATGTTTTACAACTTTTAGGAGAATAGCAATAGCATCTTCTTCATGTATTGAGGCAAGCTATGCCATAAGTCCCTTCATGTGAGAGATGAATTTTCCCAAATCTTCTCTTGATCTATATTCCAAACTAAAGAATTCAATGTTAAGGAAGATTTTAATATTTTTACTAGTGGCTCCATAGAGCTTTTCAAGCTCATCCCATTTTTCTTTAGCAATGTTTAGTTGATCAATAGCATTATGATTGCTTGGGCACGTTGGTCATCCTCTATATCAACCAAATTTGCAGAGTTTACAATTCTAGTGCCTTGAATGAGAGGCCAATACCCTCTCTCCATCATTTTGTACTTTATAAGTACCTGCCATGGGTGGAAATCTTTGCCATCAAACTTTCAAATTTGAGGACGGACATCAACATATGTTGTGGTCATTGGGAAGATCTTACCACTTGTTAGGACAAGGGTAGTGTCTAGTCCCTTACAAATTTTCCACTGAATGCGGAAGCAAATCAAACAATTGAAATCAAAGTTGCAATGAGGAGAAAGGTTGAAAATCATACAGATGTAATATTTCAAGGTATGACTGTGGTGGTCCTTTCTTATGTGCAATCTTCTTCCGAGGTTTAATAGTCTTTTTAGGTTTTAATGAAGTAAACCTAGAATGGACTTTAGGCTCCTCCTTGTGGTATGGCTTAGTGGATGAAGCTTGTGTTGGACAAGGTTGGTCTATGATCTCAATGCTTATTGTTGCTGACGATTCCGAGGAGAGTACAATGACACTCATCCTTTTGATTTCATTGAACAGTGTACTTGAAACAAAGTCACTCAAGATATGCAATACACTTCTAGTGTATGATGATCTATGTGTTTATAATTGTACACATAGCCTTACAATTTTAAGCAGAGCACTTAGTTGTTTTCATTTCCTGATAAAAGCATTCAGATTGTGTAGGTATTAGTAGCAATGATGATTTAAACAAAGTGCCTTAGTGCTTACAAGCACTCATCTGCAGCTCATGTTGCTAGAGATGGTAAATGTCGGTCTTAATGAGCTTGATGTTGACTCTTCGAGTAGAGGAACTTCTAAAATAATAGTTTCAAATTAATAACACACTCTGTAAGAGTTGACTCAGTGATTAAAATCACTGTTGATGACCAAACATTGAAAATTTTTGAAAATGGATGAAGCTTGAAGCTCCTGGCTATGGTTGCCAGAGACCCACAGTTAGGGTTTGGCTTGTAGCAGCCACCAGCAGAGGTTGAATTTCTTAGAGCCCTCTTAGGAGTAGATGGCCCACTAGGGGGGCTACAAAAGCCCTATGGTACTCACCATCAATGCATCTCCTACAGCCCACGTTTCAGCACGAAGTAGTCGCCTTCCCAGAACTGTGTTGTTCTGACTCAGAGCATAATGGCGTCCTTCTGCATGCTTTATTCCACGGTCTATGGTGATAGGCAGCTGCGCCCTGAGATGTGGAAGAGTTCTTCAGAAGGAACAAGGAGCTAATATGGCCTCCTTTGTCCTCCTCAAGTCCTCCATCAGAGGTGGGTCTAGTTTGGCTATGGAGGCAAGAGGTAAAAGATGAAGATGATGGACTATCTTATGCACTTAGTGAGGCTGAGGGTATAGGAAGCTGAGGGGATCAGAGGAGGCTCTGATACCATGTTTAAAAGCAGAGTTGCAGCATTGGAATGTGTGCACAAGAGGGAGAAAGAGGCTCAAAGTACAAGAACAAATTCTTGTTTAATAAGTTGCTCAAGGTAAAACTTGGGTACACTCTATCTCACACTTGATAGTGACCCATAGGCCGTTTATATAGCCTCTACCAAGCTAGGGTTAGGGTTTTCCTTGCCCATGGCCAATCACACCCATCTTCCCTCATACTCCCTTGCTTATAGTGGGTTCCTATGCCTATCTTCTAATAGCCCCAAGGGTCACCCCCCTTCCACTTAAAGTCCATTTACAACTCAATTTTTTTGGTCCTCCACCTCGGGCACTGCCATTTCATTGTCTGCCCAACGTCTGTTTCATGATCTAAAAATTTCTACCTGACCATCCTAGGGTCCCCAACTTTGAACCACTTCCAAAAGTCCGATCCAACACTTGGAAAAATTTATGAAAATTTTGCAATCGTTGCTTTGTGGGACTTGAAAGCACATTTGAAACCCGTCTTCTGCTTGCCACTCAATTGAAACCCGTCTTCTGCTTGCCACTCAATTGCCTCTATTGCCTTTGACATGATCCAATTTTCTCCTAAAATTGGATCTTTTTGCAATTTTTTAGGACTTTTTTGGGGCAAAAATCCACCGCTTAACCTTTGTCATCAAATATGTTGTCTTGAATTGATATTGATCTTGCTTCCATCTCGCATAGCATCCCCATGAGATGAGAGACTTTCGCAAACTCCCGCACATATGTCGTGCGACAACATGGCAAATCCTCTATAAGAGGCCATGGTATGGGATGTGCTAATGATAACTAGACAAACAAATTGAATCAGCAATTCAGTGAAATATAGATTTCAGGAGGTTGTGGAAACTTTAGGGGTAGGGGAAGCTCTAGAGGAAGAGGTAGATGGCAAAAGAGAGGTTCTTGCAATTCTGGTATTTTTAATTATTAATGTGGCAAAATAGGTCATATTGTAGCCCATTGTTATGCTAAGAAGACTGATATCCGCAATAGTAAATCACAACAAGGAAACTATGCATCGTCTTCACAACAAAATGAAGACGAAAATGAGCATATGTTTGTTATGCAGCATATGATGAAAAGGGGACACATGATGATGTATGATATGTTGATTCAGGTGCATCGAATCATATGATCAGCCATGCTAAATGATTTAGAGAGATATAGGATTTGCAAAATCTAGGTTATGTGCAAATGGGTGATGATTCATGCCATCCAATTTCACACATTGAAAAAACTCCCTTGTCCTTGCATGATGATGAGCGAACAAAGAGTCTATCAAATGTATTATATGTGCCATCAATCTCAAAGAATTTAGTGTCTGTTGGCCAAATGGTAGGGCCAAATGGTAAAGCAAGGGTTGCAGGTTCGATTTAATGCAAAAGGTTTTTTGTGAAAGACTTTAATGATGAGTGCAGGTTGGTCGGCAAAAAGAAGTAAAGTTAGCTACATGTTTACTTTAGATCCTAGAATTCCAACTACGTATGCTAAAGGAAAAGAAGTAGTTGCAAACATTGAAATATAGCACAAATGTATTGGACATGCAAATGTGCAAAGGCTAATATTAATGCAATCCAAAGAGTTGGTTATAGGGTTGCATGTTCTTATAGTTGCAAAATTTAATAAAATATGTGCAACATGTCACTTTTATAAGTAGGCATTGTAAGTAGGCAAGACGACCATTTTCACGTGATAGACATATGAGAAAGAATATACTTGATATTGTGCATACATATGTTTGGGGATCTATACAAGAGATATCTATTGGTGGCAAACAACAAATATTTTATCATGTTTATTGATGATTGTTTAAGAAAACTGTGGATATATTTCAATAAGAAAAAGAGTGATGTATTTGAGCATTTCAAAAGCTTTAAGGCTACTATTGAAATAGAAGCAGGCTTAAAAGTTAAGTGTTTGAGATCAGATGGAGAGGGAGAGTACCTCTCTAATGAGTTGAGTGACTTTTTGAGGTCACATGAGATAAAGAGATAATTTACTTTTGCAGATATATCCCACATCAAAATGGGATTGTAGAAAGAAAAAATAGGCATATTGCAAAAGTTACATGTGCATTGATGGTTAAAAAGAATTTACCAAAATATTTTTTGTCTAAAGATATTCATACTCCTGTCTATATTATGAACACAACTCCCATAGCTACAGTTCATGGAATGACTCCCAAAGAATGCTTTACAAGCAAGAAGCCTGAAGTGTCACACGAAAGTATTTGGTTATATTGCATATGTTCATGTGCTGAATGAGCTACAAAGAAGCTTGATCCAAAGGCTAAAGAATGTATTTTTACTAGATACTCTTTAGGGCAAAAAGCGTATTGTTATTATAACCTTGTCACATGTGAGTTCAACGTTAGCAAGAATATTATTTTTTATAAGATGAGCAATTGGTATGCATCTAGTGGTGATGCATTGGATAATTATCATGATCATGAAAGTCATGTGTGGAAAGAAAAGCAAGAATCACAAAGCCTTAGTGGACCAAAAATATCATCTAGTATTATATCTACAATCAACCCTTGGTCTAGGAGATTAAGCAACAATCCCACATATTCAAGTGCATCCACAAGTATTGCAAGTAAAGACAAAGCAAAAAAGAAAGTGTTAGCTGATAATGATGCATCTACTAGTCATTTGGGGTCTGATAGAGATTCTAGTGGTTCAGAGAGTTTGGATGATAAGCTTGCTATTCTTTAAGTTAGGACACCAGGTGTACAGAGAACACATAGTAATGTAAAGGCTCCACTGAGTAATCCAGTGATTGCAAGTCTAGTAGGGTCAAATGCCTTGGTTTTGAAGGTTATGTAGCTCACCATTATGCTTATATGATAAAAGTTGCTAAGGATCTTGGGCCCACTTTTTTTGAGGATGTTGTTGATCATACTCATTGGGATGAAACAATGGATGAGAATATGGCTGCATTAGAGGCCAATAAGACTTGGAATCTAGTACCATTACCTAAGGGTAAGAAAGCTATTGGTAATAAGTGGGCCTACAAAATTAAACATAATGTAGATGGTTCTATTAGCAAGTATAAGGCTAGGCTAGTTGCAAAAGGCTATGCTCAAACATGTGGCATAGATTATGAAGAGACATTTAGTCTAGTTGTTAGGATGGCAATTGTTAGATGTGTGACTGTTTTGGTAGTAGCCAAAGGTTAGAGTTTGGAACAAATGGATGTCAAGAATACCTTCTTCCATGGTGAATTGTAAGAAGAGGTGAATACAAAAAAGCCAACAACACTACAAGATATAGACCTTATAGCGACGTTTAAAGCGACGAAAATACAAACAACAAAATTTACCCCCGTCGTCGCAAAAAGCGTCGTTATTGACGACGCCATAGAATCGTCGCTATACGCGTCGCTATATGTGTCGCGACGCATATAGCGATGGTTACAGAGAATTTGCGACGCTCATAGCGACGCCAATAGCGACGCGAGCAGTAAATTTGCGACGCAAATAGCGACGGTAATAGAGAAAAAAAAATTTGTGGCAGGGCAGCTCATATAGCACTGTGTGCTGTATGAGAGCCATACAAAATAGTTTCTGCACTGCTGCATACAAAGCGTTTCCAAACAAAAAGAATGTATACTGAAATCATAAAACTGATACATGAAATAAATACATGATCGCATAAAATGCGATTGGTACAATCATGAAACGATATCAGTAATACATAGAAAATGTCTACATAGATCAGGCGACTAAAAACTAAAGGTGTGTGAGCTCTAAGGATCCAAGGGCGAGCTACAAATCCTCGTCCCCCGAAAGCTCGTCCCGCTGTAAAGGAGCATCAAATGGATTCTGCAGAAAAAGAAACAACATATCAATCCACCATACAATAATGCATTTAAATATCTCATGGTAACTACGGACAAGAAAGATGAGTGACTTACAGGGCCGCCGCGTCTATACAATCGGTCGATCAATGCCCTGAGACCGTGCCTCTCTGCATATCGAGTCTCAAGGCCTTGCGGATCGCGATTTGTAATGGAGTGCTGCAAAGAAAACAAAATGCTAACTGTTAGAAACATGATTGTCAGTACAAAGAATATCTCAAAAAAACAAATAAGCAAAACAAAAGAGAAACTTACAAAGTCCTCCAAATATGTCATGTGGCCGCCACTCCCAAGATGATGCACCGATCCGGCCTCAATTCGTGCCCTCGCCGCCTCCCGCTGCTAACTCCAACGTCCTAGTGAATTTGTAGCCTCCTCCCTCAGTCGGCGCCAGTCGTCTGCATCTAACCACTCGGGCTTTGGAGCCCCACTCTTGATTGCCTTGCGTGCGTCGGATCGTCTATGTGACATGTATGTATGCATGCAATCCATCATCCAGCCCGTAGAGAATCTATCTACTGCGGCTGGCACCGGGAACTCCTCGTGCAAGGATGCTACTATGCAATCCTTGCTCCCCTCCGGTATGTTCCTCCAATGATCCAGGACTTTGTGCCGAAAAATTTGTTGGCACAACTCCCTCATGCGAGCCATCACCCTCCTCCCCTCATCATTCATGATGATGGCTCTTGACCTACTATCCACTAGGTATCCATAACCCCTAGGAGTCTGCCTAAGATGGGCCCTCTCCCATCTCCGTCCACGCTCCTCGGCATATCCAGGAGACCCCTGTACATCTGGTGTACCGACGGGGGTACCCTCTCCCGGAGTGCCACCAAAAGGCATGCCATCTGTCGACGGCTGCGCAAAATCCAAAGTAACTGGAGTGGACGTCCCCACAGGTGTGACAAATCCTGGAGGTGATGCAGCTCCAACTGAACGACGAGACTATAGTAATAAAATTTATTTCAATCAATTCTACTCATAATCATAAGACTTGAGAGAAATTATCCTATACTCAATTTAAGGGTTTCTTCTTCTATAACAATACTTTTGGGTTCATTTTGATGAAGTACCTTAATGACCATTAGCTAGGGTATCATTTTCTTTTAGTCCTTCCGTTGACTAGTTGGCATGATTTCTAATTTGGCATGCCTATAAAGTTAATACAAAAACAATGAATTATGCATATCACAATTAGATCCCCTACTTGGACTTCATGAAGGAATTGACCATTTTTAAGCTATCTTAAAGAGTTACCAATGTACGTGGCCCATGGCAAAGCACATTGCATACCATTATCAATAAGTCTATTATCTTAAATTTCCTTCCCCTCCCTCTCCCTCTCTTTCTCTCCCTCTCTCTCCCTCTCCCTCTCTTTCTCTCTTTCTCTCACCCTCTCCCTCTCGTTCTCTTTCTCTCTCTCTCCCTCTCTCATTTCCTTCCCCTCCCTCTCCCTCTCCCTCTCTTTCTCTTTTTCTCCCTCTCCCTCTCTATCTCTCTTTCTCTCTCATTTCCTAAACAAGCAAAAAATAAAGTGATTTAAACATCCTCCAAGCAAAAGGGAGAGGAAGAGATACAATGCACTCTCCCTCTCTTTCTCTTTCTATCCCTCTCTCATTTCCTTCCCCTCCCTCTCCCTCTCGCTCTCTTTCTCTCTCATTTCCTCTCCTAAAAAAGCAAAAAATAAAGTGATTTAAACATTAAACAAGCAAAAGGGAGAGGGAGAGAGAGAATGCACTCTCCCTCCTTCTCCCCCTCTCCCTCTCTCTCTCCCTCTCCCTCTCTTTCTCTCTTACTCTCTCATTTCCTTCCCCTCCCTCTCCCTCTCTCCTAAACAAGCAAAAAAGAAAGTGATTCAAACAACAAACAACCAAACCCGTCGTGAGAGAGAGAATGCACACTCTCTCTCTCACCCTCTCCCTCTCCCTCTCGTTCTCTTTCTCTCCCTCTCTCATTTCCTTCCCCTCCCTCTCCCTCTCCCTCTCCCTCTCCCTCTCTTTCTCTTTTTCTCCCTCTCCCTCTCTATCTCTCTTTCTCTCTCATTTCCTAAACAAGCAAAAAATAAAGTGATTTAAACATCCTCCAAGCAAAAGGGAGAGGGAGAGATACAATGCACTCTCCCTCTCTTTCTCTTTCTATCCCTCTCTCATTTCCTTCCCCTCCCTCTCCCTCTCCCTCTCTTTCTCTCTCATTTCCTCTCCTAAACAAGCAAAAAATAAAGTGATTTAAACATTAAACAAGCAAAAGGGAGAGGGAGAGAGAGAATGCACTCTCCCTCTTTCTCTTTCTCTCCCTCTCTCATTTCCTCCCCCTCCCCCTCCCTCTCCCTCTCCCTCTATTTCTCTTTCTCTTTCTCTCCCTCTCCCTCTCCCTCTCCCTCTCCCTCTCTTTCTCTCTTACTCTCTCGTTTCCTCTCCTAAACAAGCCAAAAAGAAAGTAATTTAAACATTAAACAAGTAAAAGGGAGAGAGAGAGAGAGAGAATGCACTCTCCCTCTCTTTCTCTTTCTCTCCCTCTCCCTCTCCCTCTCCTTCTCTTTCATTTCCTCTCCTAAACAAGCAAAAGAGAACGATTTAAACCTTCAACAAGCAAAAGAAAAAGAGAGGGAGACTCACCAATGAGATATGGCGAGCGTGGGTGGCTTCTCTTTACAATGAGGGCTCCTCCTCTCATTCGTGAACAGCGGCGGCGGCGGCAAGTCTCTTCCTCTTCTTCTCTCACAAAGCCTTCGCTCTCTCCCTCGCTCTCGCTCTCAAAAGTCAAAGCAAAAGAAATGAAAACGGCGCTCGGGTTTCGGCCGCGTTTTTTTTCCTGCGGCGTCGCTATTGGCGTCGCTATTTGTGTCGCTATTTGCGACGCAAATAGCGACGCCGATATCCGCCGTCGCTAATCGCCATCGCTAATTGCCCAATTCCTTGTAGTGCAAGTTATGAGGATTTAGAGTAACCCACATATGTGTGCATGTTAAAGAAGGCGCTCTACAAGCTAAAACAAGCACCTAAAGCATGGTCTAAAAAGATCGCGAAGAGTATCTTGTCAACATTCACTTCCATGGTTCTAATGTTGATCACTTACTTTATGTGAGAAAGGGAGATGTAGGCTTGGTCATCATAGTCATCTATGTGGATGACTTCATTATTATAGGTGACAGTGACAGTGGGATTACTGAAATCAATGACCTTTTGAAGAAGAAGTTTGAGATAAAGGATTCGGGTGAACTGAGGTACTTTCTTGGTATTGAGGTGATTAGATGTGATGATGGTATATGGCTATCCCAAAGGTAGTATGGCTTGGATATGTTGTCCAAGTACCGTATGATAACATGTAAGCTTCTTTCAGTGCCATTAGAACAAAATGTGAAGTTGAGTGTTGATATTGGGGATGAGATAGAAGACTCTACTATGTTCAAGAGGATAGTATGAAGTTTGATTTACATGACTATCACAAGACTAGCTATGCTATTGACCTTGTCAGTCAATTTATGCATATGCCTAGAAAGCCTCGTTTGAATGCAATTAGATGCATATTGAGGTATATAAAGTCAATCTTGCATTACGGACTTTTTATGAGAGGCAAGTAAGGATATACATGTATTTGGATATACGTATGCAAATTGGGCTAGTAGCATAGCTAGCAAAAGATCTACCAATGGATTCATGTTTTTCCTTGGTAGTGCAACAATTACATGGAGCAATAAAATGCAATCTATAGTTACTTTATCAAGTATAGAGGCTGAGTATAGAGGTGCTGCTATGGCAACATGTGAGGTGATATAAGTACAAAAGTTATTGGGTGATTTGAATGTGCAAGGACATTGTCCTATTGTCATTCACTATGACAACATGAGTAATATACAACTCACTAGGAACCTAGTGTTCCATGCTAGGACAAAACATATTAAGATGCATTACCATTTTGTGAGAGAGAATGTAATTGCAAGAGAGATTGACTTAGCATATATTAGCACACACGATCAGATAGCTGACATTTTCACAAAGGCATTGGATGCAAACAAGCTTTGAAAATTTCAAAGCTTACTTGGAGTTGCAAAGATACAATTGAGCTTGAGGGGGAGTGTTGAGATGGCAAGCTTAACCCATATAAACATTGATAATAGACCGCTTCATTAGATGGGTCTATACATCTACACTTAGCATATCAGTGGTCATTATGATACTCACATGGCCACTGATTTATCACTTATTATATTTAGTTTATTATATCTGCCTACAATTGCCATAGTTGTAGTACCAGCTGATTAGTATAGTCAATTATGCACTGTTTAACTTAGTAAGCCACTTTCCTTTTTATTATATCTTATCTATACTTTATGTACATTATATTGTGTGTAAAAAAAGAAGAAGAAACTAGCAAGAAAATGATTTTGTCTCCATCTCTCTTCTTATATTCTTAAGTAATCTTCCTCTTGTGTGTAAGGTGTGTGTTTGGTGCAGTAACTCAAGAAAGTCCCCCCACCACGTGATTCTTGTGACAAACTAGCTACCGCTCACCTCCTCACTATAGTTACCATCTCTCTTTTACTTATGCCCACCTACTCTCTCCCCCATCTTCGCATCCTCTTTACTCTCGTACCACTTGCCTCCTCTCTACTCTTTGAGGCCATTGCCTCCACTCTAGTCTTACACGCCTTCTCAATGTGACCACTATCTCCTCTCTGTTGGTTGCCACATGCACTCTGCTAGCCAATGCATCTACTCTATTGGCCACTTGCTCTCTCTTACTTGTTGTCACCCTCTCTCTATTCTCCTAGTTCCTCCCTCCTCATTGGCTAATATTGCTCCTTGCTAGCCCACCTCCTTGCTAGCTAATTTACAAACTACTTGCTAGCTCACCTCCCACCTCCCATAGAGAGAGAGGGGAGGGCCATGTTGTTGTCATTGCTACCTCCATTCCTAGTACATGCTGGCCATGCTCCCTACACTACTCGACGTCTATCGTATTGCTATGCTCCATCACTACTAAGAATGTGAGAGAGAGGCCCTTGTGGGGGCACCCAAAGTCACCCACACCTATGTCCCCTCACTACTGAGAAACTAAGAGACATGGAGAGAGAGAGAGAGAGAGAGAGAGACACACACACACACACACAGAGACTGCACATGAGTGAGCCATTTTTGTCACTTCTATAGTAGTCGGTTGCTCTAGCTACCCACAACATGATTGCTTTGGATTCCCACAAATATATATATATATATGAGGTGAGGTGAGAAGAGAGAGAGAACCATTTTTGGTGCATCTATCACTCGCTACTATGGTGCGGCTTTGCACACGAGAGAGAGAGAGAGAGAGAGAGAGAGAGCTAGTTGCTAGATATATGTATATATCTATGTATGTATGTATTTAGAGGTTGTCGGATGGTGACAAAGGGAAAGATAGGATATTCAAATTTAAATTTTCTTTGGGTTACGTTGTAGCTTCAAGGGGCCCTTTGGAGGTTTGAGATCTCCCAAAGCTACAACCATCTTCGGGAGGTGACAAGGAAGCCAACAAGGATTTTGGAGGCTAGCTAATAAGGAGGCGAGCTAGGAAGGAGCAATATCAGCCCAGTGAGGAGGCGGGAGGTAGGAGAATAGAGAGGAGGCAGCCAACAAGAGAGAGCAAGCAATTAGTAGAGCAAGTGCGGTGACTAACAGAGCAGAGGCAGTGGCTAGTAGAGAGTAGGTAGCATTTGCATTGAGAAAGCGAGTAGGACCAAAGTGGAGGTGGCAGCCTCAGAGAACAGAGAGCAGGTAGATGGCAAGAGAGCAAAGAGGACACGAGGAAGTGGGAGAGAGCAAGCAAGTGCAGGCAAAAGAGAGGTGATGAACGCAGTGAAGAGGCGAGCAACAACCGGTTGACCCAGTTGACGCCAAGAAAGAGAGTGTGTGTTTTGCATGTGCTTAAAACAAATTTAGGGTTTTTCAGCATGGCAGAGAGAGAGAGAGAGAGAGAGAGAGGGAGAGGAGAGAGATGGCAGCACTACGGCCCTACTACCCATATGTCGTTGATGTTACTGTCTCCCTTGCCGGCGCATGTTGTGGGAGCCCACGCTCCCTACACTGCCTATCGCTCATGTTGCCCTATTGCTCATGCTTACACTCCATCACTATCGAGAGAGTGAGAGAGAGGTGCTTGCTACGCTCTGCCACTACTAAGAGAATGTGTGAGAGAGGCCCTTGTGGGGGCACACAGAGTCACCCAAAGAGAGCACGCATGAGTGAACCGTTTTTGTCGCTTCTATTGTTGGATAACTTCTCCGGCTCCCCACTGCACGACTGCTATGGCTTCCCATAGAGAGAGAGAGAGAGTAGATGAGGTGAGAAGAAAGAGAGATAGCCATTTTTGCTGTGTCTATCACTCCCTACTGCGATCCTACAACTTCCCACAAAGAGAGAGAGAGAGAGAGAGAGAGAGAGTGTGTTGGTTGCTAGAGGGAGAGAGAAAGAGAGAGAGATCTTTTTTTTAGATTTTCAGATGGTGAAAGAGGTAAAGATAGGATATTCAAATTTAAATTTGCTTTATCTTAGGTTGTAGCTTTGGGGGGCCCTTTAGAGGTTTGGACCTCCCGAAGCTACAACTATCTCCAGGAGAGGTGGAAGGCAGAGGCCAACAAGGAATTTGGAGGCTGGCCAGTAGGAAGCGGGCCAGTGAGGAGCAATATCGGCTAGCGAGGAGGTGAGAGGTAAGAAAATAGAGAGAAGGTGGCCAGTAGAAGAGAGTAGGAGGCTACTAGAGCAAACACGGTGGTTAGCAGAGCGGAGGAGGTAGCCAATAAAGAGTAGGTAGCAATCGCATTAAGAAAGCTGATATGGCCAGAGAGCAGAGATGTCGGCCTCAAAACGAGCAAAGAGAAGGTGGGTGGTAGGAGAGCAAAGAGGACACTGGAAGTGGGAGAGAGTAGGCAAGCAAGGGCAAAAGAGAGAGGTGATGTCCGCAGCAAAGAGGTGAGTGGCAGGGCCAGCTGATGCCAAGAGAGAGAGTGTGTGTGCGTGTGTGTGTGTGTGTGTTTCGCATATGCTTAAAACAAATTTAGGTTTTTCCAACATGTGCAAGAGAGAGATAAAAAGAGAGAGAGAGAGAGAGAGGAGACAAAGAGAGAAAGAGAGAGAGAGGGGAAAGAGGGAATAGAGAGAGAAGGAGAGGGAAGAGAGCAGGAGGTAGAGGAGAGGAGAGATAAAAGAAGGTGAGAGAGAGAGGGGGGGTACTATGGCCCTACCACCCATCTATTGTTGCTATTGCTAAAACCCTTCCTCTTGCACATGTTAGCCCACACTCCTTGCACTGCCCACTGCTTGTGCTATCGTATTGCTCATGCTTGCACTCCATCAGTGTTGAGAGAGTGTGAAAGAGAGGCACTTCCTATGTTCCATCACTACTAAGAGAATGAGAGAGAGAGAGGCCCTTGTGGGGCATGCATAGTCACCCATACCTACATCATGTCACTACCAAGAGACTGAGAGACATAGGTAGAGAGAGAGAGAGCATGCACATGTGAGTGGGTTATTTTTTTCACTTCTACTATTGGACAATTGTTGCGGCTCCCCAATGCACAATTGCTATGGCTTGAGAGAGAGAGAGAGAGAGAGCCATTTCTATTCTGTCTATCACTCCTTGCTATGGTGCTATGGGTTCATAGAGAGAGAGAGAGAGAGAGAGAGAGCCATTTCTGCTCTTCCTATCACTCCTTGCTATGGTTTCACACAGAGAGAGAGAGAGAGAGAGAGAGAGAGAGAGACCTAGTTTGCTAGTGTGTGTGAGAGAGATCTTTTTTCGAGGTTGTCTGATGGTGAAAGAGGGAAAGATATGACATTCAAATTTAAATTTGCTTTGGGTTAGGTTGTAGATTCATGGGACCCTTTGGACGTTCAAGACCTTCTAAAGCTACAACCAAAATAATATATAATAGATGTTCTCATTCATGCACTCAAGGTCGTCTTTTGTCTTAAGCCTAACCTTTCTTAGTAGCCTATGGAAAAATGTGAAAAATTTTGAGCATATGTCAAACCACCATCTTAAACTCAACCTATTTGAATCAAGATAGGTCCTTGTTTGTTTTTTATGCAAGACAGCATGCATAAATTATGAATCTATATTTTGCTATTATCATATTCTTATTTGCTTTTGAACGGATCTAATTGAGAACCAACACTATCAAGTAATCAAATGTTACTAAGCATATTAGTGTATTCAAATACACTTGTTTGAAACAAATCATACAAGGACATTTTAGTCTTTCTTCCACTACCATCATTTTGTAGACAAATGTCATGTTTCAATGTGAATATATTTATCAGCACCCAAAGAATACATCAAGTTGAATAGCCAAACTTAGTATCCTCTATGTGATTCATAAATGTGGCTAATTGGTGGATTTTATCTAACACAATTAAGTTATAGTCCACTTAATGACTCAACATTCTTGTTTGGACCAATGAACTTATTATAACACATCTCTAGTTTTTATCCTTCTTTTGTATTAGCTACAAACACATTTTTTTGTTACACTTTTTGGTTTGATTAATATCTAAGTACATAAAATTTCAATTTTTTCTTAAAGTGATTCCTCAATGAAAACTAAATGTAGCTTGCCAAAATTTTATGTGATTGGTGGCATGTTTTAACCACTTAAGTTAGAAGCCCTATCAATTCGAGAAACTTGTAACAAACTCAAATTCCTATTTATCATTGCCTTCAAGATAGAATCCCTATCAATTTGACCAATTTGTCACAAGCAAAATAACAAACTCAAAGTCCTATATACCCTCACCCTCAAGTAATATTACCCTAGGGAAATCAAAAATGGCTAGTGCTTCAACAGTTTCCAAGTTACAAAGGGTCAGCATAATCAAAAGGGTACAAATATGCACCCAAATAAAAACGTAGTATAAGCATTCAATTCTCTCATGTACAAAATGTGCATGTAAAATATAAGTGCTTCTTTCCAACTCAATAGCTTTGCAACAAAGGGCCATCCATATCTAAACCCTTTGAAAATCCTAAAATTACTTGCCAACATGGACAATCCAATCCAAAAATGCTTCCATACGTGAATAACAAATCAAACCAAGGTTGCAAGGCATCAAAGAATTTTGCCAAAACAACCACTTTTTGAGCTAAAACACGATTATAATATTTAATGCATATAGTCCACAATTATCAAAGATTAGTAAGCTTTAATTGAGTACCCTACTTTATGACATTTTAATCTGTAGGATATATATAAATATTTATGTCGTGAATCTACATTTCACTTGGAAATAGAGCACAATCTCATTCTTGTTCATTCAAAAGATAATTCTAACATATATTGACACAATAACAACTGACACAAATATACAAAAAAGCATCAATAAAATCAAATGTTTGTAAGTGAAATAAAGAAATCATATCCAAAACCAAACCAAATATACCAAGATACACATTTCTATTTGATCACTAGTTGTTGCAATTGTGAAAAATCAGAGTTTGCAACAAGAAGAATGTGCACAAGGGAGATGAGAACTCAAAGTACAAGAACAAAATCTTGCTTACTAAGTTGCTTAGAGTACAACTTGGGTACACACTCTCTCTCTACTGATAATGACCCTTAGGCTGTTTATACAGCCTCTACCAAGCTAGGGTTAGGGTTTCTCCTGTTCCTTAAGGCCATTCACATACATATACCCTTATAGACCCTTGCTTAGGGTGGATTCCTATGCCTATATTTTAACACCCCCCTCAATGCCAGGGTGGCATTGCATCACAAGGCATGTTAAAGTTCCCCACCTCAATCAAATGGGATGCCTTTAAAAATCAGGCTACAAGGATATTCATAGATAGAGAATGTTACAAAACTCAAAAGAGTCGGTCATCTATGGATTGGGAGGCAAAGTTGGCCTCCAATTCCTTGGGCTACAAGGATATTCGTAGGTAGAGAATGTTACAAAACTCAAAAGAATCAGTCATCTATGGATTGGGAGGCAAAGTTGGCCTCCAATTCCTTAGGTACTTTTGGAACACTGGGACACTTACTGGTGATATGCCTGGTCTTTTTGCATTTATTGCACTTCATTTTGTCAATATATTTCTTCCAACAATTGCTTACAATATGCCATTTTTTGTGACAAAATGAGCACTTAGTAGAAGTGGTATGGAGTAACACTTGTTCACGAGAAGTGAATGCTAAAGTTCCTTCAGTATGGTTTCTTTTCTCTTCATCCAGGCAAGACTGGATGGTACTTCCCAAGGTTGGGTTTGGAATATTAGTTAGGGTAGTCACAAGAGTTGGAAAAACCTTCTTCACAGACTTCAAAAGGATGACAATGGCATCTTCATCATGAATGGGTGCTTGAACGGAGGCAAGCTGTGCCATAAGCCCCTTCATATGTGAAATAAACTTGCTTAGATCTTCTCCCTATTTGTATTCCAAGCTAAAAAACTCAATCTTTAGAAATATCTTGGAGTTCTTTCCTATAGCACCATAGAGCCTTTCAGGTTCATCCCACTTCTCCTTGGCAGTGGAGAGTTGGTCAATATAATGAATTAAAGATTCATCTAAATAAAGCATGATGATGGCCTGAGCTCTTTCATCATCTTTTACATCAAGGGGATTGGATGGGTCAATAACTTTGGTCCCTTTTATGAAGGGTCAATAGCCTCTTTCCATCATTTTGTATTTTACCACGACTTGCCAAGGATGGAAATCTTTTCCAGTGAACTTGCGAATTTGAGGCCTGACATCTGCATAGGCCATGGCCATTTTGGAAGGTCTTACCTATTTCCTTAAGCAATGGTAGTGTCTAGTCCTTTACAGGTGGCCAAGTACAACCAAATAGCAGAACTGATAGCCAACTTTTAAAGTTGTAGAGTTGAAAATGGTTGGAAATCATACATATACAATATCTCAAGACAGGATTTAGGAGGTCATGTTCTTCGAACAACTCTTGATTTAAGCTTTACTGTTTTCCTGGGTTTCAACGAGGTGAGCTTTCACTGGACTTCAGGCTCTTCCTGATAATGTGGCCTATTAAAGGAGTTCTTGGTGGAGCACGGCTTATCAATCAACTCTATGCTCTTGGATGAAGAGTACAATAACACTCATATCTCTGATGTACCAGCAGAAGACTAATATTGGGATATGGTCTATGTGTTTATAGTTGTACACATAGCCTTACAACCAAGCAAGAGGAGGTAAATGACATAAAGCACTTGATCGATTTGATTTTCTAATTAAAAACCAGATTGAGTCAATATCCAGCTAGCAACATGATTGTAAAATGCAACATTAGTGCTTACAAGCACTCATCTCAAAGTTTATGCCACTTGAGGTGTGAGATGTGGATTGTTTTATAAACTAAGGAGGTCCATCGAGGGTAAGAGGCTTTGAAATAGAGCTTTCAAATCTTCAACTAACTTTGGAGAATATCAATCAATGATTAGAATCATTGTTAGTGATAGCAGTAGTGAAAAAATTTGAAATGTGAATAAAGCTTGAGGTTTGGCTATGGCTGCCAGGAGACAGGCAGTTAGGGTTTGCCTCAGTGTGGCCAGCAGAGATAGAATTTTGCCAAAACCTTTTAGGGCTAGGAATCTCACTTGGGGGGCTATCGTTGACCCAAGACACCCGCCATTATTGCATCTTCTACAGGTTGTGCCAAGGAGATGAACAAGAGGCTATGAATTTTGCACCTGATTTGCGATTTCTTCAATGCTGTTGTCCATGATGCTTTTTCCCTCTGATCTGCCTGTTGGGGGTAAAGGCACCTCCGCCTAGCCGCCCGTGTATTACTACACTGACAGCCACTGCACACTACATGTGGCATGCGCCCATCATAATCACTTATTCTTTATTCTTTTAGTGACAGTTTGAATAAAGGAAGGCGTGGCCACACGTTGTGGTTGTTGGAGTTCCCACTTTGAGTTTCACTCTCTCTCTTGCTCTTGCTCTCCATCCGTCATAGCTCTCACTGCCAAGGTTCTTCCTCCTAGGTTCCACTTCTCTCTCAACTAGTATCAAAGCAAAGGCATTGGAGATATCCTGGCATTCTCTTTAGCCTGGAGTTGAAGCGCTTCAACCCGAGCTTCAATGGCAACCATGGCACCTTCATTTGCATGTATATTTTGATCTCTTGCCTCCTCCCTGAGCTTCCAGACTTCCATTGGCACCTTCCAGGGCTACATCAGAGCCCCCTCGACATTGCCAAGTGCTCCTCAACACTATTGAAGACCCCCCAACCCCCCAGGAATAGCCAGTGCAAAATGTGGCACATTTTTTGGGGGTTAGGCTGATCTGCTCTTGGCACTTCCCACTTCTTCCCCAGCTTCCCGCCACTCTTGGCAACCTTCCCGATCATTATTGGACTCCTCGACATTAGTTCTTGGCTCCCCGTGATCGATTTGAGTGCTTCCCCCTTCAACCATTGCTATATACACAATCCCAGGACTGTTAAAACAGGGCAGCACTTGACATTTACTGTTTGATGCTTCTTGGCATTGCCCGTTTGATGCCTATTGATGCCCGGTGATGTCCGGATGTTATGGGATGCTATGTCTATGATTTGGGATTGATTTAAAGTAGATTTGGACACCAATTGAGCTTCATTTAATAGTAAATATGATGTTGTAATATAGTAGATTGAAGCTCATTTACTTTGTGTATGCATTGGTTCTTGAATACGGGGTGCTCACTAGAGGTTTGAATGATCATACCGATGTATTTGGAGATTTTCAAATGCTTCCTTTTGGTTCCGAAATCCTTTTGATATTGGATTAGGCTTTGACTTGGTCGTCCTTCACTGCATTTGTCTTCAGTTGGCATGCTTTGGACCGGTTTATGCCTATTGTCACTGCTTAACATTTAAGCTTCTTGCATTTATGCTTTGGTCAAATATGGATGCCACTTGGTTTTCCCATGCTTGACAGTCACTTGGAGCTTCGTCTTCATATGTATTCTAGCATTTTGGACCTACTAGGTATTACATTTGGTTGTCAATTACATGCTCCTTGAATGCTTTCAGGCTTATGCTTTACGGGTCTGAGATAGCTTGGGATTTATGCTCTGGATGTACCCTACTGGGATTTGGCATGTTTGATGCTATGTACTCCATGTATTAGAGCATTGCTTGCTCTATTTACATCTAACTTTACTTCTAGTGGGAGCCTCTTGGTATATTCGAATGTACACAGAGTCTTACTTACACTTAAGCTTGAGCTTGTGGGACAGTTACATGCATTTGCTCTCTTAAGAGTTTTTTGTCTGCAGTTAGTCTATAGTGGGCTGATTTGATACGCCTATTGGGGCAGGCATCTATCTCTCTCACAGGTTTGTTAGTTTTGTATGCATATTGGATGGTTATGCATTGAGCTTCTTGCTGCAGTTAGTCTATAGTAAGCTGATTTGATACGCCTATTGGGGCAAGCACCTATCTCTGTCACAGGTTTGTTAGTTTTGTATGCATCTTGGATGGTTATGCATTGAGCTTCTTGCTCTATCAGTTATGCTTGTGCTTGGTCTCTTCTCTTACCCCGAGACCCATTACATGCATGACTTCTAGACCTATGAGATGTCTCTTGCCTAACAAGTTATTTGTTTGACAGTTCTTGGTACTTTCTTGCCCCTTGACACTCATTATTGGATGTATCTTGCTACTTGGAAGTTGCAGTGACATATGTATTAGTTCTTGCCTCATTTTTGGACAGTTTTACATGCTACTGTCATTTATTACAGCAAGCTAAAATCTGCAAATTTTGAGCACTTCTATGAGGGTAATGCTTACTATTTGATGTTATCTTGGTCATATTTGGTGGACAAGTGCTTCTCTTGGTGATATCCACTCTTTCAACCAATTTTAGCAGTGGTTTTAGTGCATTTTCTGCTAATTACATCAACCTGCAATTTTGCTTTTTTGCTTTGATTTGGGATAGTATGGCTGCTCATGTGAAAGATGCATCTCTCTTTAACATTGCCAAGTTGGATGGTACCAACTATGGGTACTGGAAGTCCCAAATATGGCAGGTTTTGGTGCAGAAGTTGCATATTAAACCTTTGTGTTTCAAGGGTGTTAAACCCAAGGATATGGATGATGATGTTTGGATGGAAATTGATGAGCTATGCAAGTCTACCATTATCTTGTCACTCTCAGAAGAGGTCTATCATAATGTTGTTGAAGATGAAAATCAGAGTACATGGGATTTATGAGAGAAGATTCAGGAGCTTTATGCGCAGCAAAGTCCTACATCATAGATGTATTGGCTAAAGTAGTTGATGGACCTTTGCATGAAGGAGGGGACCTCCCTATCATCTCATTTCAATCAATTTCATGCTATCATGAAGAATCTGTTGTCACAAGGTATTGATTTCAGAGACAACTTGCACCCATTTTTTCTTGAGAGGTGAGAAGGATTGAAGCTTGCACGCAAAAGCTATGACGGGAGAGCAAGAGCAAGAAAGAGAGAGACAAGAAATGGGAACTCCAATAACCACAATGTGTGACCGGGCCTTCATTTACTCGAACTATCACTAAAAGAATAAAGAATAAGTGACTGTGACTTCGGTAGTGAGGCTTTTCATGAGCAAGTCTGCAGGATTCTGCTCAGTCGGAATCTTGACAAGGTCAACAAACTTGTCCTCAATGACCTCGCGAATGAAGTGATACCTCACCTCAATATGTTTCGTCTTCGCATGGAAGACTGGATTCTTGGCCAACTAAATGGCACTCATAGAATCTGAATGAAAGCTAGGCATAGCATATATCATACCAAGGTCTGCAATCAAACGGCCTAACCAGATAGCCTCCTTGCAAGCCTCTATGGCTGCAATATACTCGGCCTCTATAGTAGAAAGGGTCGTACACTTCTACGCCCTGGACATCCAAGAGATAGCCCCTCTAACATAAGTGAGTACATAGCCAGAAGTGGACTTCCTACTATCTGCATATCCTGCATAATCTGAGTCAGTGTACCCCATGACTCCTATATCCTAGCTGCCATAACAAAGACACGTATCTGTTGTGCCTTTCAGGTACCTCATGATACCCTTCATGGCATCCCAATGTTTCTTGCCATGTGTAGCCATATAACATGCCACAACCCCAACTACAAAAGCAATATTTGTGTCAAGAATCGCATGGTAGGGGGACTTGCTTGAGCTGCGGCACCAAACACACACAGAATGCACAAGGAGAAGCTCACTCAAGAGACAAGAAGAGAGATGGAGGCCAAAACGTTTTCTTGCTGGTTTCTTCTTCTTCTTCCACACACTTTACAATATACACAAAGTATAGATAAGATACAACATAAAGGAAAGTGGCATACTAAGTCAAACAATGCATAACCGACTACACTAGTCGACTGGCGCTATAACTATGCCAGCTTGTAAATAGGTGTAACAACCTGAATATAATAAGTAATGAGTCAGTGGCCATGTGAGAGTCATAATGACCATCGACGTGCTAAATGTAGATGTGTGAACCCATCTAACCGGGCGGTCCATCATTAATGTCCGCATGTGTTGAGCTTGTCATCTCAACACTCCCCCTCAAGCTCAACTGCAACTCTGCAACTCCAAGTAAGCTTCGAAACTTTTGAAGCTTCTCTGTACCCAATGCCTTCGTGAAGATGTTAGCTATCTGATCCTGTGTGCTGACATACACCAAGTCAATCTCACCTGCTAGTACCTTCTCTCTCACAAAGTGGTAGTGTACCTCAATATGTTTTGTCCTGGCATGGAACACAAGGTTCCTAGCCAACTGTATACTGCTCATGTTGTCACAATAAATGACAACTGGACCTTCCACCTGCACATCTAAATCAGCCAATAACTTTTGCAGCCATACTACCTCACATCCTGCAACAGCAGCACCTCTATACTCAGCCTCTGTACTCGATAAAGCAACTATAGATTGCTTTTTGTTGCTCCAAGTAACTGTTGCACTACCAAGAGAGAACATGTATCACATGTATCTGCTGGTAGATCTTCTATCAGACATACTACCAGGTGCATCTTGTATCCAAACACATGTACATCTGTACCTGCCTCATAGAAAAGTCCATAATGTAATGTGGACTTCACATATCTCAATATGTGTCTGACTACATCCAAATGTGGCTTTCTAAGTACTTGCATAAACTGATTCACAAGACCAACAGCGTAGCTCAAGTCTAGCCTTGTAATGGTCATGTAGATCAAACTCCCCACTATCCTCCTAAACATAGTAGGGTCTTCTATCTCATCCCCAACATCAGCACTCAACTTTACATTCTGCTCCAATGGGACTGAAAGTGGTTTGCATGCTGTCATACCATACTTGGACAACATATCCAAGCCATACTGTCTTTGGGACAACCATATACCATCATCACATCTGATCATCAATGCCGAGGAAGTACGTTAGCTCACCTAAATCCTTCATCTCAAACTTCTTCTTCAAAAAATCCTTAACTTCAGCAATCCCACTATCACTATCACCTGTAATAATCAAGTCATCCACATAGATGACTATGATGACTGATCCATATGTGGAATGTTCTAAATCTTACGTAATAGATATGCTCTAAGGTACTTCCTTGGCATTGAGGTGATTAGATGTGATGATGGTATATGGTTGTCGCAAAGACAGTATGGCTTGGATATGTTGTCCAAGTATGGTATGATAGCATGCAAACCACTTTCAGTCCCATTGGAGCCTTCTTCAACCTGCACACATACGTGGGATGCTCTAAATCTTCATAACCTGCTGGCTGATCCATATACACTTCTTCCTTCAAATCACCATGCAAGAAGGCATTATTCACATCCATTTGCTGCAACCTCCAACCTTTGGCTGCTGCCAAAGCAACCACACATCTGACAGTTTCCATCCTAGCAACTGGACTGAAGGTTTCTTCATAATCTATGACATATGTTTGGGCATAGCCTTTTGCAACCAGCCTAGCTTTGTACCAACTAATAGAACCATCTGCATTGTGCTTAATCTTATAAACCCACTTACATTCAATAGCTTTCTTGCCCTTCGGCAAGGATACTAGATCCCAAGTCTTATTGGCCTCTAATGCAGCCATCTCCTCATCCATTGCTGCATCCCAATGAGTATGACCAACAGCATCCTCAAAACAATTGGGCTCAACATCCTCAACTAGTTTCACCATATAAGCATAATGGTGAGCTGTATAACCTTTAAAACCGAATCTTTTAACAGGGTATCTGACCCTGCTAGATCTACGTACCACCGGATCACTCAATGGATCCTTTACATTACTATGAGCTCTCTGTACACCTGGTGTCCTGACAGAAGGAACACCAAGCTCATCATCCAAGCTCTCTGAGCCACTGGAGTCTCCATCAAGAACTGCATCAATGCCATCTGACACTTTATTCTTTCCTTTGTCTTTACCTCTAGTGCTACTAGATGCACCTGAAGATGTAGAGCTACTCCTTAGTCTCCTAGACCAAGGACTACCAGATGATGTCTCTGGTCCACTAAGAGTCCGTGATTCTTGCTTTTCAGCCTGCACATGAGTGTCATGATCATCATCATCATCCAATGCATCACATCCCTGCTCACTCTGAACTTACATGTAACAGGGTTATAATAGCGATACCCTTTCTGCTCTAAAGAGTATCCAATAAAGATACATTTTTCTGCCTTTGGATCAAGCTTCTTCCGTAGCTCATCTGGCACATGAACATATGCAACGCAGCCAAACACCTTCAAGTGCGATACATCAAGTTTCTTGCCAGTAAAGCATTCTTCAGGAGTCATCCCATGAACTGCAGCTGTGGGAGTTCTATTCATAATGTAGACAGCAGTATGGACAGCCTCAGACCAAAAATGTTTGGGCATATTCTTTTCAGCCATTAATGCCCGTGCAACTTCTGGAATATGCCTATTTTTTCTTTCTGCAACACCATTTTGCTATCGGGTATACCTGCATGTGAACTGTCTCTTTATCCCATGAGATCTCAGAAAATCACTAAACTCATTCAAGAGGTACTCTCCCCCTCCATCTGACCTCAAGCACTTTACTTTCAAGCCTGTTTCTCTTTTAACTACAGCGTTGAAAGTTCTAAAATGCTCAAATGCTTCACTCTTTTCCTTCATAAAATATATCCACAGCTTTCTAGAATAATCATCAATGAATGTGACAAAGTATGAACTGCCTCCAAGAGATACATTTTGTGTAGGCCCCCAAATATCTGTATGCACAACATCAAGGATATTTCTGCTTAAATCTCTGTCATGTGAACAGGGTTGTCTTGCCTGCTTACCAAACTAACATGCTTCGCATACCTTATGAAATTCTGCAATTCTAAATGTAGGCAAACCTGTAACCAACCCTTTGGACTGCATTAATTTCAGCCTTTGTACATTTGCATGTCCAATGCGTTTGTGCCAAATTTCAATATCTGCAAAACAACACCTTTTCCTTTAGCATACATAGCAGCATTCATAGTAGGAATTCCAGCATCCAGAATAACCAACTCTACTTCCCTTTGCAACTAACCTGCACTTGTCATTGACGTCTTTTACAAAGCAGCCCTTTGCATTAAATCTGACTTGCAGCCCTTGCTCTACCATCTGACCGACTGACACAAAGTTCTTTGTAATAGATGGCACATGTAATACATCTGAAAGACTCTTTGTCTTACCATCATGCAAGGACAAGGAAACTTTTCCAATATGTGAGATTGGGTGGCATGAATCATCACCCGTCTGCATATAACCTGTATTTTGCAAATCCTGCATCTCTCCAAACCATTCTGCATGGCTAGTCATATGATTGGATGCACCTGAATCAACATACCAAGCATCATCATGTGTTCCCTTTCCTGTAACAACATTCAACATACGCTACATAACAAACAGATGTTCATTTTTGTCTTCATTCTGTCGTGAAGACGATGCACAGTTTCCTTGCTGCAGCTTACCACTGCGAATATCATCTTTCTTAGCATAACATTGGGCTGCAATATGACATGTTTTACCACAGTAGTGGCACACAGGCACACAATACTAGAGTTGTTAGAACCTTTGTTCTGCCATCCACCTCTTCCTCTAAAGTTACCACGACCTCCTGAAATCTGCATATTACCAAATTGCTGATTCAATCTGTTTTGCTGGTTGTCACTACCACATCCTGTACCACGACCTCTTGAAGAGGACATGCCACATCCCCTTCCTGAACTGGAGTAGAAAGCCTGGACCTGTTCACCATTTCTTTCAGACGAATCACCCTGCATATTGATCTCTTCAGTAATCATGAGAGAGATCAGCTCATCAAAATCTGGAAATGGCTTCTGTACATATACTGAAGTAACAAATGATTTCCATGCCTTCTCATTGTTAAGGCCACTTAGAGTGGATGAAACCAAATCATCATCATCTGGCATTGCATTAATCGCTGCTAAAGCATCTGCAATGCTCCCCACCTTCAACACATACTCATTGACAGACATTTTTCCTTTCTTCAAGGCATTCAACTGTTGCTTGAGTTGAATCTTTCGTGCCTTTGTATTTACTAAAAACATGCTCTTAAAATTTGTCCAAGCTGCATGTGAAGTTTCTGCATTCCTGATATGTCCCAGCATAGTATTATCAATTACTGCAGATAGCCAGTACATCACCTTTTTGTCTTTTGCATTCCACTCTTTCCATGCTTTTAACTCATCTGCAGTCGGAGGGATACCCAGCTCTAGCTCATTTTCTTCACCTGAGACAAACTCATAAAGGCCCTTTCCAATGAGGAAGTTCGTCACACGAAACTTCCATGAAGGGTAGTTGTTCTTGTCGAGCTTCTCAATAATGAGATTTCCACTGTTCTCTGCCATTATCACAAACAAGGATATAACACAGCAAGCTAGTCTTCTCTGCCATTGAGGCCTCAATAATGAGATTTCCACTGTTCTCTACCATTATCACAAACAAGGATATAACACAGCAAGCTAGTCTTCTATAATCTTCCACAACACGTGTACAGTAATACACCAAGCAACCTTTTTCACTGATTGCTCAACAGTACATGTAATCTGCAACCACTTTATAGATAAACCTTATGTTTGCTTCCTGCAAACACCTCAAAAATTACAGATTCGCAATCTGTAACTTGTGCACTCACTTTCGGTCAATACAACCAAAATCACAGTGTACCCTGAAACTGTTGTCCGCAACCTTGTGGTTCTAAAACGGGGCCTGAAACAGCCTCAGATGCCCAAAATAACTGCAGGCGAGCCCAAAAAGGCATTTCTGCAGAATATACAATGATTTTCTCGCACACCAAATCTCACAATAATCTGAGATTTTTGCTCAACCCTGCTTCCGTACCTCCACAAGCACTATCCAAGAGAGAGAGTGGAAGGATAGGAGAGCTTCTTACCCATGGCTTGCTTACTCGAATCTTGCTTCTTCTCCTTCACTTCAACCTTCGAAATCAGCCTCTCTCAGTGGCACGGCCCTTATACCATGTCAAGAATCGCGTGGTGGGGGGACTTGCTTGAGCTGCGGCGCCAAACACACACAGAATGCACAAGGAGAAGCTCACTCAAGAGAGAGACAAGAAGAGAGATGGAGGCCAAAATGTTTTCTTGCTGGTTTCTTCTTCTTCTTCCACAAACTTTACAATGTACACAAAGTATAGACAAGATATGACATAAAGGAAAGTGGCATACTAAGTCAAACAATGCATAACGGACTACACTCGTCGACTGGCGCTATAACTGTGCCAATTGTAAATAGGTGTAACAACCTGAATATAATAAGTAATGAGTCAGTGGCCATGTGAGAGTCATAATGACCATCAACGTGCTGTGTAGACGTGTAGACCCATCTAACCAGGCGGTCCATCATTAATGTCTACATGTGTTGAGCTTGTCATCTCAACAATCTAGATGGGTGGCTATCATGGCATACATAAGACTGCCCACGGCAGATACATAGGGAATCTTGGCCATCTCGGCCCTCTACTCATTTGTTTGCGAACAATCGGCCTATGAAACCTTCACATGAGAAGGTAATGGACAGCCAATAGGCTTAACATCCTGCATGCGGAAGCGCTCAAGGACTTTATGTACGTATTCTCTCTATGACAGATAGAGAAGTCCCTGAGATCTATCACGCGTAATGTGCATACCAAGTATATGAGAGGCATGTCCCACATCTTTCATCTCAAAGCTCTTCTTGAGCTAAGCCTTAAGAGCATCGAGCTTCTCATGAGCTATCCCTACTAAAAGCATGTCATCAACATAGAGTACCAAAATCAGTAAAGAACCATTACGGGCTTTCTTCGTGTGCAAGCACGGATCCATAGGACTACTGTTGTAGCCATGTGACTACATGAATGCATCAAACTTATGGTACCATTCCCTAGGTACCTGCTTCAAGCCATATAGACTCTTCTTTAGCTTGCACACTAGGTGTTTTTTGCCAAGGTCTACAAAGCCCTTAGGTTGCTCCATGTAACTCTCATCATGCAAGTCCCCATGTAGAAAAGTTGTCTTGATATCCATATGGTACAAGTCCAGGTCAAGCTATGCAACCAAGGCCAAGACTAAGTGTAAAGTGGTCATCTTGACCACAGGAGAAAGGACTTTATCAAAGTCAACACCATGCTCCTTCTTAAAACCCTTAGCAACCAATCAAGCCTTGTATGCCGGCTTGGGGTGTCCACGAGTACTTTTCAGCTTGTACACCCACTTGCATGGCAAAGCCTTCTTACCTTGAGGCAAGGAAACCAAATCCCAAGTTTGACTCTTATGCAATGAGTCAACCTCAGACTGCATAGCCCTCTCCCAAGAGTGACAATCACCTCGGCACATAGCCTCATAATAAGTGAGAGAATCGGTACATAATCCATAGAGGGCGCAAAATAGTCACAAGGTCATCTATATCTACTAGAACGCCTCAATCTAGGCTCTACTGTCTGGCCGACATCCTGTCTAACATCAACATGTCTAACATTTACCTCAATCTAAGCACACTGTCTAGCTAGCCGTGGAGCGGGCTGAATGGAAGCAGGGGGCTCCTCCTGAAAGATAACTGTGCATACCTCAACCACTTTTTCAGGCTGCATATGCATTTTGTCCTCATGAATGATGACATCATGGTTGCGGATCACTTTCTGCGCCTGTGGATCCCATAGACGGTAACCCAACTCTCCTGCATCTCCATAGCCAACGAAAATGCATTTGACACTCTTAAGCTCCAGCTTATTGCATTTGTCCTAGGGCACATGGCAGAATACCTCACAACCGAAGACATGCAAATGATCATAAGAGGGGGGTTTTCCTACCCATACCTCCTCTGCAACCTAAAAGTCAATGCCACTACTAGGCGACCTGTTAATGAGATGCACTGCCATCCTGGCTAAGCATGCTACAGACCCTTTCCTGAATGGTCCTATTCATGCGTTCAGCCATACCATTCTTTGGTGGGGTGTAAGGGGCATTCAACTTATGCTTAATACCCCACTCATCACAAAACTACTCAAAAGCACGTGATACATACTCACCCCCATTTATTTGATCTTAGGCATTTTAGACTTTTTCATACTAGTTTTCTGCCAGTGCAAGCCAACACTGAAATGTGTCTAAGAGATTCGATTTTCTCTTTATGGGATAAGCCCAAACCTTAGGACAGTAATCATCTATGAAAGTAACAAAGTACTTTGCCCCACCAAGTGACTGACTGGGCATAGGCCCACATACATCTAAGTGCACAAGAGCCAAGGGCTCACCCATACGTTTCTTACCAGACTTTTAATGCATATTTCTAGTTTGCCTGCCATACAAACAATGATCACAAGAATCAAAATTTGAAGAGTCAAAAGGTGGAAGATACTGCAAAGCACGAAGCATTTTCATTCCTTTAAAAGACATATACCCCAAACGACCATGCCAAAGGGATACATGGGGAATAGAACCCACAAACAAAACATGATCCAAGTAGCTCTAGATATAAGGGACAGAGGCTACCAGACTTGGCACCTCTTGCAAGTACAAGCCTGCCACAAGTAATCTTCCATGCAGAGTCTCCAAAAGACACAAAATACCTTGTATCATCAAGCTGTCCAGCTAACATAAGGATGTGTGTCAACGCAGGTACATGGCTTACATCATGTAAAACAAAATAGCTGCCAGAAGGAAACTGCAGCAACCTAACATCTCCAATGTCCACGATGTCAAGAGACCTGTCATCACCAAGACGCACAGAACCAGACATGATGCGATAGGTATAAAACCAATCTCGACAGGGTGTCACATAAAAGGATGCACCCGAATCCAAGAGCTAGCACTGTGCATACATAGAATGTATCTCAAAAGTCTGTAAGGCATCGCATCATGAAGAAGCTGCAAGTATGTAATCATCATCTAAATCAGTGGCCTGCATGACATTAACATCTTCTATCTTCACACTGGACTTTGTAGGTACAATACTGCGCTCAGAAGACTTTTCCTACACTTTTTCTTTTCCCTTTTCCTTGCGCTTATCATTGCGCATTTTATGGCACTGTGGCCTAATATGTCCTACTTTTCCACAATAATGACAGATAAGATCAAACTTCCGTCCACGGGACTTACTGCAACTACGGGACTTGGACCTGGACTTCTGAGAGTCCCTGCCCTTATGATCATTATCATGCGTGCCATGTCTGCCACCTCTCAATGCATGTGAAGAGCGGGAAGCATCATTGTTTCTCATGTTGATTTCCTCAGTCAATAAAGCACCCTTAACATCTTTGATTTTCAGCCCATCAAGCTTGTTCGTGCATATGGTAGTACGCAATACATCCCATGATTCAAGAAGGGTGCCAAGCAAAAATAACGGGTGCAAGTTATCATTGAACTCAATACCCTGTGACAACAGATTCTTCATGATAGCATGAAACTCACTAAATTGAGATGATAGGGATGACCTCTCCTTCATACGAAGGTCCATTAATTGCTTCAGCCAATATATCTGTGGCATAGGACTCTGCTACGCATAAAGGCACTCCTCAATTTTCTCCCATAAGTCCCATGCACTCTGACTCTCATCTTCAATAATATTATGATGGACCTCTTCTGAGAGTGACAAAATAATGGTAGACTTGCATAGCTCATTAACTTCCATCCAAACATCATCATCCATATCCTCAAGTTTGACACCCTTGAAATGCAAGGGTTTAATCTACAATTTCTACACCAAAACATGTCATATTTGGGACTTCCAATACCCATAGTTGGTACCATCCAACTTCACAATGTTAACGAGAGATGTATCTTTCAAATGACCAACCATATTGTCCCAAATCAATGCAAAACGGTATAATTGTAAGTTGTTGTAATTAGCAAAAAATGCACTAAAATAACTGCTAAAACTGGCTGAAAGAGTGGATTTTACCAAGAGAAGCACATGTCCACTAAATATGACCAAGGTAACATCAAATAGTAACCATTACCCTCAGAGAACTCAAAATCTGCAAATTTCATCTTGCTGTAATAAATGACAGATTTCAATAAATGAGAGCTAACTGTGCCAGAAGCAGATTCCAAGTCAATCATATACTGCACCATAACCATCATCATGCAGGCATAACATAGGCATATGACAGTCGATAAGCATGAATCCAACACCCAAACATGTCATGAAATATCTACCAATGAGTAGGCACACCCCCAGTCTCAACGGAGCAAAGTGTGCCTGCCACCACCAAGACTTGACACAAGTAGGTGTCAACTCACAAGGAAAGGGACCCAAGTCAAAGAGTTAGCTCATAAGCATCGGAAGGAACAAGACATATGAACCATGCATCATCCCAAAGGATAAGTAATCCCAAATAGTCTCAAAAGCTCAAATAGCATAGACCGCCTGCTTAATGTCTGTCAAGCATCCAAAGACACTCCCACTTGCACAAAAGCTATAAATATCAAGCAACAAAGCTTGAACAAAGCATGTACAAGCACCAGTGACAAGTGTCCAAGATCATGCATCAATGATGCATCCCGAACATGTAGGTGGTAGAGCATCCATATGTAGCATCCATAGACATCAAGTACATCCCAAAATAAACTCTGGCAAGCCAATAAATCTCCAAAATATACTCCAGAAAATCGAATGTCAAGCCCGAGTAAAGCTCCAATAACATCCAAGCTTAAACAATGTAACTGACATAGGTAGGTGACATGAGCATAAGTGCATGTCCAAAGCGGTCAAGCATAGACCGATAAGTGCCAAGATACATCCAAGATAAATATCCAAATTCTATGGAAAGCGGAGCTCAAGCTCAACCAATGATTAAGAAGCAATGTCAAACTCTTTTCCAATTCCCGATGGTCAATACATCAATGTACATCTCCAAGACATGACCCAAATAGCATAGGCATAAGCATACATGAGTAGAATAGCTTCAGCCCAACTATTTACAGTAGGCATTCAGTGCTCCAGACTGAGTATTTCAGGCCTCAAATCAGTACCAAAATGATGGCAATCCATTAACATAGCATCTCCATACATGTAGACATCATTCGGGCATCAATATGCATCAAGTGATCAATCTCGGTAAGCATAGACTTCAAGAGATAAGTGCTGCCATGTTTTGGCCACATCTAGCACTGTTCAAAATAGTCAATGGTTGAGCTAAATCATCTCCAAATGCATCTCACATAAGAGTCATAACATCCACAAGTGATCCAGTATCAATAGATATCAATAGAAGCATCACATAAGCCATAAGCATACAAATACATATTGTCTTAGACCTGAAATCTGTTGCAAAATATTTTGTCATCAAAATTTGGCAAATCCAACATCACCATCGCGTCCAGAGCATGCCAAAACCCCAACTTAGACTCTTACATTTCTTGAATTGGGTTCTGAATGCCAGGGATATGACAAAAAGAGTGATTTTTTAGCCATTTTTGCAAACATGTGCAAATAAAACATGAGCATGCTACTATACTTGAGTGTAACAATTTGTCTCTACTTGTTTATGTCATCATGAGTTTGGTCCTCATCTTCCACCCGCCATAGCTTTTGTCATGCTCTAGATCTGCATCTTCTAACACTTTTTGGGAGCCTTTCTTGGATCTTCATGTCTATAGCAATTAGTGTTGTTGCAACTTCGTCACTATCCAAATTGTTAATGGAATGCACTTTTAGAGCTTGAACAATGAGAGAATTGTTTGCACTCTCATTTGCCATTGCACAAACTCAAAAACGTAACCACTTTTACTACAATTGTTTCCACCATTAGTGTTCATGACTACCAACTTATCTAAAGATGTAGTCTTCCAACAATGGTATTTTTCTAGTAACTACCATCCACATCATGGATATGCATGTGACACATAGGTGCACTATGTTCAAGTGATATCCAAGTCAATGACAACTTTTTCAAGCTAACATGTGCAATAGAGATTCAAGGAGGCAATGTAGAGACGTTGAGATTAAATTTTGTTAGATTACAAAGGATTTGTAAGTTCATGGAGATGTAATGTGAGAGCAAGTCTCTTTCCCAACTCCATGAAGATGTTGATTCTACTAAACAAGCGCTCTATGCAAGCTATGACATGCTTGACTTGTCCTCACCCTCAACAAATAGTGATATCATATTTCTACAATTGTGTTGCTAAATTTATAACAACCACATTCAAGTGTAATTATAGTGTGGAGGTACCAAAATCTATTTACCCATACCTTCAAGTGAAATATAATTATGAACATGGCAAAATCAAGCTCTTACTCTTGGATGCTAACTCATTGGCTCTCTCTCTCTCTCTCTCTCTCTCTCTCTCTCTCTCTCTCTCTCTCTCTCTCTCTCTCTCTCTCTCCCCCCACATACACACAGATAGTGTTAAACTGCACATTGAAATGAACAATGGATAGATCTAATAATGTAATATGTATGTGACACTAATGTCTCGTATTCTTTTCAAGCAAGTATGCATGTATAGTTAATAAAGCCTCACTTATACTTCCATATACTTCTATGTAAGTTGAGTGCAAAAATCTTGTAGAAGTTGATTTGCTCCAAGGTGCTTCAAAACATTCCCTTGGATCTACCAATGGAGGTTATGGAAATTGAGGGGTAGAATGAGGCTCTAGATCAATAGACAATGAAATCAACACACTAGAACCCTACAAAGACTTTTAGAAAGAGATAGTTATGCATGCAATAAAAAAAGCAAAGAGAGGAAAGGGGGCGGGGGGGCATGCCGTTGGGTGCCACAATAGAGACCACATACTCCTCACTATCACCTACATCCATTATGGAATCGTTTCCCTTGAATGAGCACTTTTGCCTCGTGATCAGGTCACAAATGTAAACATGCTCCATTGTTAGTTTTGCCACCAATGGTGGTTGCCACTACCACCTTGCAAGTGCATTGGCAAGGTCATTAAGTGTGGCATCTCAAGGGCCACAATGTTTGATAGCAAGGATGGCATCCTCGAGGCCACAATCACTAATAGTAAGAAGCATGGTGTGCAGCAAGGCATAATGGGCATACTTAAGCTAATATGTCAGCAATTTGTGGGTGCACGCACATGCGCGTGCACACACACACACACACACACACAGAGGTAGGGCAAGGCTAAAAATTGAATTGTGGCCGCTTGTTTAATCCTTGAAGTTGAACCATAGATCCTACTACCTTTGGAAATTGATGGGTAATTAAGTGGCATGATTCCTAACCAAGTCAAGGGCCATCCAAACTACACAAGAGCCACTTGGACTGAGTACTAGCATCATGGCATCTGAGCTAGGCAACCTACACAATAACAAGGAGAGCCTATAGAAAGATAGTATAGATAGTATAGACAAGATAGTATAGATGAGCTAGGCAACCTATGCAATAACAAGGAGAGCCTATAGATAGTATAGACAAGATAGTATAGATGAGCTTAGAGTGCAACTTTGCAAAAGCACTTGCATGGGTTGAGGTGAAGTGTAGATCATAGGAAAGAGAGACAGACAGACAGACACACAGACATAGAGAGAGAGAGAGAGAGAGAGAGAGAGAGAGAGAGAGAGAGAGAGAGAGACTTTGAATACAATGAATGTTGAAGACAAAAATCTCAAGTAGAGTATGTACACATGTGAGTGTCAAAAATTTAGCCCTAAAAATTCATCACCCCTCTCTAACAAGCAATGTACATGACCATGTGACCAGCAACATAAAGATAAGCAAAAGAATGAATCAAGTTGGCCATCTAATTATCATTGACCCATAGCCATAAATGTGATAATGGCAACCCAACCTACCCACACTACTCGACTAATTATCATTGACCCATAGCCATAAATGTGATAATGGCAACCCAACCTACCCACACTACTCGACTACTACAATGTTCAATCTGACCTACTTGCTTGCTCGATTGTCTAACCTACTTGCCTGCTTGATTATCTAACCTACCCAAGGCTGCATGCCTCTCTACCTACCTATACAAGATATGATCCTCTAACACCCCCTCTTAAGTCTTGGAGGAGTCATGAGATTAAGGGAGCTAGACTATGCAACCTCTAAGAGAGTGCTTTCATGAACAAGAAATGTGCCAAGTTATCTTTTGTCTTGCAATACTCCACTATGACTATGTCATCCAATATCTTCTCCCAAATGTAATGACATTGCATCTCAATATGCTTGGTCTGTGCATGAAACCCAAAGTTTTGAGCACTTGCTACACAACTTTGATTTGTCACATAAGATAGTAATAGCATGGCTTTGAGGACAACAAAGCTCTCCTAATAGTCTTAAAAGCCACATAGCCTCTAATGTGGTAGTAGATGCCAATCTATATTCTTTCTTCGTATTAGAAGAAAGGGCCACTGCTGATTACTTCTTGCTAGTCCATGAAATAGTACTTGAATTGAATAAAAAGAAATAGCCTATTGTTATTCATCAATTATCAATATAACTTGCCTAGTTGAAATTGATCCATCACGCAACACCATGTTGGGATTACCTAAGCCTACTAGAAAGAACAAATCACAATTGGGTGTGCTCTTTAGGAATTTTACAATCCACATAGCTACTTGCCAATGAGTTTTACTAGGCTCACACAAAAATGCTACAAGAGGTAGACCAAAAAGCAACAATGAAGTCAAGTATTAAGAAGCCAAATAAAAGATCCCATTATCCTTCAATAACTAGAAGCATCAACAACCTTTGAATCTCCATAAGCTAACACCTTCAAAATCAGATCTATAGGAGCAAAAAGAAGACAGCATGTTGTCATCTTAAAAATGGTCCTAAATTTATCATTCTGTTGAGAGTAGAAAATTCCCTCTCACTCTGCCATATCATGCGGCCAAGAAATAAGTGAAGAAACCCCATGTTCGTCATCTCAAACTACTCATTGAGGGTATTATCGATCTTATACACCATCCACGTGTGGTCCCCTAATAATATTAGGAAATCCATGTGAAGCACAAACACATGTATTCAACCACCGAAAAGCTAAATATATAAATTGGGATCAATGTCTATCTAAATTAGAGGCTCATCTCCAATAACCCAACCTTTCTCAAAGAAAGGTTTTAATCTAACATAGATCTTGTGCTTTAAGTCTCCGTTTGGAAATGCAAACTTCAAATCCACTTGATAAATCTTAGACATGAGTTTGGCTTTGTGTTTGCCCAAAGATCCATAACTGTGATATTTGGTTTTAAATATCCACTTCACTCTAATAACTTTCCATTTGGCTAGTGGAGGCACAAACTCCCATGTATACCATTTTAGTCAATGGCTGCTAACTCTTACTCCATTGATCTCTGCCAATGATCATGATGTAAGGCTTCTCTTACTAATGTGGGGTCCTTATTTTCCATAGCACATATCAAGAATCCATATGTAATATTTCCATGCAATTAAAAGTTAGTTGGTTAGTTCGAAAGTTAGTTAGTCAATTAATAAGTTAGTAAGGTTACTAACTAAAGTTAAATCTAACTAATGTTAATAACTAACAATTTTTATTTATAAAAAAAATCGAGGATGGTAACCTAATATTTTTTTGGATTAGCAAGGTCTGTAACCACCCATCACGGAAATTACCATGTGAACGAGAGTTATGAGTCATATTAGTCACTAGTGTTAATGCGTATAGTATGGATGGTCCAAAAATATTAGATTTCTGGACAAGACTAGCATATTTTAGATATTATTTCTTGTGAATATCCTAAAAAGATATGGAAATTTCTAAAACATGATATCATGTAAAAAAATCAAGTAGTTTTTTTCAGCTAGTTTTGGAGATTTGATACAAAAAGAAGGATTGATGAAATTATGTGCATCGTGATCATAGTTTATAGGCAATAAACAGCACTTCAAACATGGAGAAGAAAAAGAAGTGATCTGGAAGATTTCTAAGCAAGTGTCTTGGAGTTTTACCCCCCTTTTGGAGCCAACAAAACCATCAGATTTGTGATTTGAGCATCAGATTGCATCTTAGAAGTTTCAGATTGCTCATTTTTTCAAGATCCTCTCCACAAAGAGCTCTTCTTCTCAGCCACAACCCTTCTTCTCTAATTCAACTATAAATATGAGGCATGGGGAGCAGTTAGAAAAGCACAAGGAGACCCCAAGAGGTTGCGAGAGAGAGGTAGAGAGAGGGAGATACAAGGATACCCCTCCAAGAGACTGTGAGAAGGAGATTGAGAGAGAGAGAGAGAGAGAGAGAGAGAGAGAGAGAGAGGAGTTAGCCCGAGAGGCTGTGAGGGAGAGAGTTAGCTCAATTCCCCCTGTCTCGGTCTACAACTAAGCCATCTTCTCTTACGCTCTCCCATCTCAAATTTATCCCACCTTCTTTATCTCTCGAATCCACTTGCGAACGATGGCTCCAAAGTGACGAGGTGAAAAGACCATGGGAACCACTGCAATCGGTCAAGAAACAGGTATTGCTAGAGATACGGGAGTCCCGAAGTTGCCACTACCAACATAACATCAGGTGTGGCAAAGCAAGTGCGAGCAAAGATGAAATTCCCAATGTGGTCGTGCCAAACCAGGTTATTCATTACTAGGTTATTATTTCACCACATAGAATATTAGCTTCTATATTTTACACTTACACGAATTGGAAACTTCATCTGGAAAGCATACTAGTAATTGCATAAATAATTAATCACTATGAATTGTAACTAGATTAATTGAGATTCTAAATCGTAGAATCATGTTGGAGATAATTGTCAGAGGTTATTGCACATATGTCTTTATGCGCATTCGATATAGTTATGATCAAACGCAACAAGATTAAGTGTTGACTAACACTTAAAAAGTGAAACTTAATTTAAAGGATATGTAAGTCATCTCGTTAAGTTATTGGCACAATATATTTCTTTAAGAAAATTTGCTTATGTTGGGTAAGATAGCCCAAACAGGAAATTCATGCCTTGCTTAACATGTTGTAAGAGATGTACTCAACACTTCTATATGGGGAGAAGAATCCTCATTAGAATGTAAGGTTACCTTAGGATAAGGTCTACCTCGGCTATGGAAGCTGTGAATTGCACGATGGGGTGATTATCATTGCATCATTTGATATACATTTGAAAGGATTGTTTGTGTTTGCTAGAATCTAGATCTCTAATTGAAAATATTAACAAACAGGATAAAAGGAAGAATCACGCTAGACTACCCCCAAGCTAGCTGCGAGACCCTACTCCAAGGGGATCATAGTTATCACTTCGTGAGGCTTACACTGGCTCTGTTTTAGCAAAAGGTCTATCCGTAGGAATAGTCTCGGGCAAGCAGTAGGAAATATGGGTGCCATGGGGGGCTCTAGCTATAAATCTTGCATTGTTCCTAGAATCTAATGAGCCCCTTCATTGGAATCTTGGTGGGCAGAATACCCTCGTGGAATTTTTTGTATCTTCCGTAGGGTCGAAAAGATGGAAATTGTAATAATCTTCCAATATATTTAAAAAGTTTGTTTTATCCAAGGATTGGTTGAATTGTATGCGTGTCCGTGAGATAAATTATGTGAAGGAACATGTGATTTAATGGACTAAACTAAGGAAGCTGGTTGTATATGTTTCAAATAATGTATTGTATGTAATTTAAAAAACTAAAGATAATTTTGTCGTCAAAGGAAAGCAGGTGAGCGTGACCCTCGACAGGTTCGTCCAATGGTAGGGTGGTCATGGTTAGCTGGGAGCTTTTCTAAATCAGCAATAGAAGTAGCAAGATGATAAATTGGCAACTAGTTGTTAGGTAGAACTGACTTGCATTGTTTTGGGGGGCTGGAATGGGACTTTGCCTTATGGGCAAGAGAGTTGACGTATCGCACTCCCCTCCGACTCCCATTCTCTTTGAACCAAGTGCAATGGCAAGTATGCTTCATATCAAGTAATCTTGTAGAAGTGGGAACTCGAAATTACTGATGCTTAGCTGGCTGTTAGGAGACTCGTATGATTTTAGGAACCCAAAAATTCAGGTTGATCCTAATGGGTTTGCGGTTAGAACTCTCCCGTTGCGAAGTAGACTCAGTAAGACCTAACTAACAAACCCCATGATGTTCCAAGGGAGTGTCATGCGACATCAGTTTTGGAAAACCTAATGATGGACTACTAAAAGGTGTGCCATGGATTGAGACTGGCGGACACCTCACAATTGGTATCAGAGTGCACGTTAGTGTACAATACGACGTACGCTTGGAGAATAATTTAAGTATCAAACTCTAATATTGATGCTATATAAATTTTGTTAAATTTAACTTGGATATTGTTGAAAATTTCCTAGAATTTTGCACCCACAATAATTCCCAACGAAACTCAAGAGAAAAGAAATCTTGTGAAGCAAGTCAAACCTTCGAAATTTGACAGAAAATGCGAGAACGTGAAAGCTTATGCAAAAATTTGGATCGAATCCATGGAAGATTATTTTACTGCTATTGGAACTGTCCCAACCAACCAAGCCATGATAGCTAAGCTAAAATTAATTGGTGAAACTCGATTATGGTGGAAGTAGTGGTGCCGAGATCAAGATATCCCTAAAAATACCATTACTTGGGATTTGCTAAAAGAATATGTAAGGGGAAGATACTTACCTCCAGCTTATCGCACCCAGAAGATGAATGAGTTCTTTAATTTGAAGCAAATGGGACTGACCCTGGAAGCATATTACTCCAAGTTTATTTCTCTTCTTAAATGTGGACGCCCCATGGATAATGTTCAACAAGTGTCTAAGTTTTGCAATTTATGTACATGCGGGTTTAATTCCATGCAATTTGGACATCTAGCACTTGGAAAAATTTGAGAGTTTTGTTGAAATTGCTCTATTTTGGCAAAATTGGTCTATTCTATGCATGTTAGAGATAGTGCAGATGTATGGTTGATGCTTTGAGCACAAAAACTTTGGGGCTTTTGATCGTGTATGTCAAATTTTGTGCCCGTGGGTGCATGTATAACAGAAATTGCAACTAAAATTTGGGACTTCTCATGTAATGTGATGTATTTGTCCTTGGAACAATTGCAATCAGTTTTGTGGAGTGCTATAGCACAAGGTTTAGTGCTTCTGAAAATTTATTTGCAGATCTGAAATTTCTGCTTTTACATGGTTATTTATTACTGGTTGATACTCCTTTGTACCTTGGTCACTTGTGTGACAGTTTGGGCTTGCATTTGTTGAATTTTTTTGTCACATTTGGGCTGAAATTCATGGCTGGCAATAGTGACAACAGTCATCTCATGCACATTAAGAAGCTTGAAGGAGCACATAACTTTGCAATCTGGCAAAAATAGTGTTATAATATCCTATTGCAAAAGAAGCAGGTAAGGCCGATTAAGAGGAAAGGAACAAAGCCCGCAGATATGGAACATGAAGACCAGGATGAGTTAAATGAGGTTGTATGCTCAACCATCGAGCTATCGATTTCTGGTGCCTTGTTGTTTAACATTGAAGGTTTGGATATTGTCTATGCTATTTGGACTCGACTGGAAGAACTGCATGCCCAAAAGAGTGCCGCAAGCAAAGTTTACTGACTGAAAAAGCTTATGGATTTGGGTATGAAAGACGGTACAACAATGTCTATTCACTTGAGTGCGTTTAACTCCATTTTCAGTCAGTTGGTTGCCTTGAAGTTCATGATTGATGAAGAATTTAAGGCTATGTTCTTGCTTTGTACTTTGCGTGAGAGTTGGGATATATTCAAGACTGCTATGAGCAATTCTAATGCGATGCTTTTATATACTGATGTAGAGAGTGCTCTACTCATGGAAGAAATGAATCCGTCATAACAATGCATCTAGTAAGTCTTCCAATGCTTTGTATACTAGGGGTTGATCACAACAGAAAGGCAAATCTGATAGCAAGGGATGCAGTAAATCATGTGGTAAGGATGTTGAATGCCATCATTGTGGCAAGAAGGGTCACTATGTATCAAATGCTTTGGCTAAAGAAAACCTATCACATTAGATGAGCTGCTTGTAAGGATAAAACATTTGCCCTCTAGATGTGCTGAAATTCCTTTTGAGATCCAAATTTATTCTTGGCAACCAAAAATTTCATGAAAAAGTAGTGAAGACTAATTAGACTCTCTCATCATGGTATGCGATAATGGTCTTTGCAAGTTGTCCCTAACTTCGGAAATCCCAAATCCATCACTCTAGGGTTCCAAATTAGTATTTCTAGTAGGAGCTTTTGAATAAGTAATTATATATGTGTGAATTTTTCTAATCGAAAAAACAAAGTTACATGAAAATTGCATGGATTCAATTCTTCTAATTGGAAAATAGAAAACAAGTGAAAATTGCATGCATTCATGTAATACCTAATGCAAATCATTTTTGGTGCAATCTAAATCTAAAATATATTATTGAGGCAGTTTCACTAGTGATTGAACCAAATGTAATGGGAAGGGTCAAAGTAGCTCTTAGGAATTTCAATGTATTTATTTGCAAGGGTGTATGGTTTGCAATGGGTCAAAGTTATTATTATTGGTGAAAGGGTTCAAATTAGTTTTGCATTTTATAGGTGTGAAGGCATTGGAAGTGTCTTTGAGTACAATGTACACCATTGTTATAATTATGTACAAGTGATTGTAATGATGTGTTCCAAAAATTCTAGTGTGTCCATGTGTGATGCTCTATGGGGTAAGACAATGAACCAAATTAATCGACCCAAAGCCTATCTAGATTTTTCCTACAACTTTGGGTTATGGTGCATAGTTTTGTGAGCTATAGAGTTTGGTGTTAGTAGTAAGCTCTTGCTTAGTGATGGTATCTTAGTTCCACGATATACAAACAATACATTTCTCCATCATTGCCTTGGATGAGAATTGTATATTGATTGATGCCATCTTAGGCAATTGTTGACACTCTGGATTTGCCAACTGCCACTCTTGAGCTACTAAGCCTAAGATCTAGGCCTAAGATAAACCAATGGAAATGCTTTTTAATGAAGAAGGCACATTAATATTAACTTAAAAAAATAAGGCTATAAGATTGAAGAAAGCAATGGTCTAAAAATAATAATATGGGGTGATAAAGGTCGATCAATTTACATCCTATTGGCTTTTGGTTAAAAGGCTAAACACTTCAGCACATGGGGCTCCATTAATAAAGGATTGGATCTTGTAATACTCGTGTGGAGGTTCTCAAGATCACTCCTAAGGTGAAAGGTAGGGGGGACTATGATTGTTGTGAATGAGTGCAAAAAAAAATATAAGCCTTAAAATTACATTGGGGGGACAATTTATGGGGCTCCATTAATAAAGGATTGGATCTCATAATACTCGTGTGGAGGCTCCCAAGATCACTCCGAAGGTGAAAGGTAGGGGGAACTATGATTGTTGTGAATGAGTACAAGAAAAATATAAGCCTTATAGTTGCATTGGGGGGCCAATTTAGGGATTGGTGAGGAGTTTAAAAAGGGGGGGGGGGGGGGGGGGGGGTGGATTTGGGGAGGATTAGAATGTAGGTGAGCGAGGGGCCAAAGGAGGTGATGCCCAAGGCTTTAAGTGAGTTCTTGCAAGTGAGCATGTGAGTTTCCAAGAGCTCGAATTCCATGCAAGGAGTAGTGAGGATGACTAGTGCTTCTATTGAAACTTGAGTTTATCCAAATGTTGAGCAAGATTTTTTGAGAACTAAAAAATTGAGCAAAATCCATATGTAGAAGATATTTGTCACTTTCAATTGTGGGAGAATCTAATATGATAATAGGAAGCTTTGGTTGAAAATTGTGAGCATGATTGTGTATAAGGCCCATATATAGCATGGTTGGGGGGATGGGGATTTAAAGCACTTTCCAAGTCTTTTCATTATACTAATTTTCTCAATTGGACATGACCTTACGGATAAAGTTATGCGGTCATCATCATTTTTAGTGATTATTATTGAACAAGGCTTTTATTTTGTAAGCTAGGTTTATCTCATACATATATGTAGTGTGGCTAGGTAGATTTTTAAGAGAGAAGTCTAGTCTAGTTTAACCTAATTTAATTGTATTCTATATTTCATATTATCTCACATCTAATAAATTTATCTTATCATTTAATAACAAGCAATAATGATCGTAGGTCCTCACCTAGATTAATTCAATATTAGATGAAATGGTCATATAGTCAAATTGGTAACACATAATAATAATAATTGTCACTTGTTAGTTAGTCTTTGCATAACCTTGTGTAATAGAAATAGAAAATACAAACTAAAAAGTTGATAAAATTGTGGTTGGAAGGATGTTATATACAAACTACAATTTTATCAGGATTTTAAAATTTTATTTTCTGCTTCCATTGCACAAGGTTATGCAAAGGATAACTAACAACAAGTGATGGTTATTATTATAATGTGTTATCAATTAGACTATAAGAGTGTTCATGGTTCAATCAAGATTCAAATGAGGATCCAATAAAATTATGTATAGCACCTCACCTATCGCGCTAGCTATAGAATATCCATGGAACTATGGATATTGAAAGGGAGTTAATGCATTATAAACCTAGTAAAAGAAGTAAGCTGTGAGTATATAGAAAAAAGAATGTTGCTAGAAAAATATCATTCTTAAGAACAAATGAATTTGGGCAATACCTCCATCTAGCAAGATGAATATATTCATTTATTTCTCTCCTTTTATCTTTGGGAAATTGAATATCCTTTTGAGTCCAAAGCAGCAATATATGCTTTCTTGCTTATGTCACCATATAAAATCAATACAATTGAAGCTTGGATTAACTCTTTCAAGCATGTTAGAGAGCTCATCTTCTAGTGCTTCTAGTTGTTTTACTTCTCTTTTTCCAAAATTTATTTCTCTTGTGCTCCTTCCATTTCTCTGCCTATTCTTCTATAGCCTCTAGACTATGCTTATCACAATTCTCCCTAACAAGTCTTTGGAATGGTAGTTTTGGAACGGCATTGTTGAGAGCCTTCATTGCCTTTGTTCTCTCAAACATCTGACACCTTGTGAAAATCTTCTCTTGGGTTTTGTTGGTGGCTTAGATGGCTTGGAGGCTTATTGAATATTTTGAGCAATCTGCCTAGGATCAAAATTTTACTTTTTTGTAGTGACTTTTGTTCTAGTCATAGCTATTTTCACCAATTGTAACAAAAAAATCCAACAGTAGATTAAATAATACTAAATGTTTAAATCACTATATAAATACAACTTATTGCATTTCATACAACACACTCTATTTTCTATCAATGTCACTGAGAGGCAAATCCAAAACTCACCAATAAAACACAAGGTTCTTCTACACAACTTATGAAACGTGAAAAACAAGTTGGAAAGGGAACAAAAAATGACTATATCATGTTTCACATGACAGTTTTGACAAACCTACTCATGTGACACATGAAATGCGAAGATGGTACTTGTAAGGTAAGAGATAGACCTCATTTCGTGTTTCATATGACATTACACCATAAATCAAGATTTTTGAAAATATTGGTGGAAAAATATATGTTAGTCTATTGAAATGTTATTTAATTGACTTAGGGAGATGAAATGATAATATAGAATCAAAAAGTTGAAGGTTCTTTGGCCCATACCTTATGTTTGCCAAATTTGATGTTTTGGAGGAGCGGGCAAAAGACTTTATGTGGATGGAGTTGTCCTTGGTGGAATGGAGAAGTTTGTTTGCTTTTAAATGAGTCTTAGAAGAAATAAAATGGGCTTTAACTCAAAAAGTTGGAACAAAATGATGGAGTTTATCTCAAGTTTAAAGAAAAGAACAATAAGAAGATTTATTAAAGTAGCATTTAATTGCTTGTGTGATCATGAAACCTCCTCTTTATGCCTCAAAAATAGCCCTACATGTGAGGGGGTGCCTTCAAAAAAGGGGAAAAAAAAAGAGAAAATCCCTTTTCGAGTCAATAGATGACCTTTTGGGCAAAACTTTAAAAAATAATGACTATTATTGGATGTTTGTTAAAAAAATCTATTTAAAGCAAGATCTCACATAATCTTACTATTGTTAAAACCAATATTCTCATATCTCCACCAAGCTTTAAAAAAGTCCTGTTTCGTGGTGCATCTTTAAAATCTTAGTGCACCATTTCAACAAAAAGCATAACATCATAGCATCTAGTTCTCCACACCATCAACACATCAAAATAGGTAAGAAACCATTTTCAACTCTATTTCTTTGCTTGGTTTCTTGTGAAATGTGAGTTTCTTGCTAGGAAATTTTCATTATTTCCCTTGATTTTGTGTTTCATATGAAAAGGGAAAAAATAAGCAACTTTAATGTTTTTGTCTTATTAAATGTGAGTATAGTTGTGTAACGTGAGTATAGTTGTGTTTGATTCTCCTCGTTGCGTTACATCTTATATTTCACTCGACAAGCCATTTTCAACTCTGTTTTTTTGCTTGATGTCTTGTGAAATGCGATGTATAGGTCAAGTTGAAAGATTTCCACCATGTTGTTTTCACATTTCATAAGATGGGGTGATATTTTTCTTTCTTAGTTTGCTTTTTTTGTTTATTGCAGGTGCAAGTTGTTGTAGGGTTAGAATGTAAAAAAGGAAGCTTTCTCTGGAAAGAATGGAATAGGAAGAATTGGAGGACACAAATTATGATAAACTCTTTGATTTTCTTCACAAAATACGAAGCTCATTCAAGTTTATCTACATTAGAGATATGCTAAATGCTCCTTTTTTATTTCCAAGAGCTCTTTGGAGATCTTGAAGAGAAACTTTAGGTGTACATGGAATATTATGCTAGACATGGAGTCTTACAATTGATAAATATGTTTATTTTAATGATCCAATTCAAGCAACCAATGCTCATAGGACACTTTTTTAAGAAGGATTAATTAATAAAGATGATTTCTAGATGTCTAACTAATCTATGTTATAGATTGATTAGAAAACTAAAGAAATCCTTTGAGAAAAGTGGGTGGTGAGATCTTTAATGGGTCTTTCCAATGGCAGGGTAAGCCAAGTGTAGTAATGGTTTGGTTTAGCTTGAGAGATGATAGCAAAAACAATCATTTTATATTAGTTTTTTTGTTTTCAAGTCAATCCTTGTGGGATTGAGGAGAAGCTTCCCTTGCAAGGTAGACTCAAGCAGTTCAAGGTTATGAATGTTCGATTATTCTAAGGAGTTTCAAATGGTAATAATCTTGATTATTTCTTGATAGGCTACTAAAATAGATGCTATCGATATTTTTTTAGATAGGCATGTTATATCACTCACTCTTAAACACAACATGATCAAAATCTTGCACCAACTAATTCTCAACGTCCTCTCGAAACATCTCCACTTTTTCTTCAATCTCTTCATGTGCAACATCTCCTCCCCTCTTCTCCTGTACTTTATTTGAAAAAGAGTCTTCCATATATTAAAGATACACAAAATTCTGTCTTTCTAGACCAAAAGACATTGTTGTTGATCCCTATGATAAGGATAGTTTGCTTCACACTTTCTAAAATTTTGATCAATAAGATTTGACATGGTATGGAACGTTCATTTGCGTAATCTATGTATAAATATGTATACAAGAAAAATAATATTTTTAAAAATTAAATATTTATTTAATTTTTGTATCTTTATTTCAATAACTATTCTAGTTTGTATCCAAACTCCACCCGAAGGCCAAGACACACCACCAAGTCCACCCTCAACTAGCATAAGGGCCTTTTGGGAGATCCACCCAAGCTCGTAGGGAGTATGCTAGTCCTAACATGCCCAATGAATTATGGCCAAAGCCCCCTAGCTCTTTAGCACCTCATATGCTACAAGTCCCTATACAGAGAGACCTCTCATGTTCTGTGAAGTAAAGCATCTCCCTTGGTATAGAGCTGATGCAACTATACTTGGGAGAGACCTAGTGTGCTCAACTGTAAGCTCAACATGTGTGTGTGTATAAACCATAAGCATTTAAACATTCTTTTTAATGCTACAAGTAGTATGGAAAATGCTCTTGTATGTGGGTACCCATTTAGGTCTCGAGTTCACAAGCATAAGTTTCATAGGTCCAAATCATGATATTGGGTCTCATGCTAGGTTAACTTGCTTTAGGCCATAGTGATGCATCTATTTGAGCATTGAGGGTTTATCCCTAGAGAAGGTCAACTACATATTCCTTATGTTTTAACCTTAGCGAGGTACTTGTCAACATTCACCCTAGTGAAGTTGCACCAATATCATTCTTAATTCCTTTTATGATATAGCTAGGTTATAGATTTAAATATCTCACAATGAATTCCATAAACCCCTCATTCATCACTAGTATTAAAACATCCAATTTGTTTAGGGATTTCCATACCAAGACTGGATGCCATCACAAGAGGGTAATTCCCAATTAAATTTTCTCCTAAGCATCTATAGTATTTTTGTCCTACTCAACATCTTGGGTATCCATAAGGATCCAAACTATTGAGTAATTGCGATTTTTAGAGTATCGATATTACTTATTTAGACATTCTATATTATTATTATTATTAAAAACAATATCACTTTGAAATATGAAGAAAAAACCTGGACTCAAGGCTATAGAATGGGGTGTCACTTGTGTGTGTTACCTTGCATCTAGCTTCAGTGTTGTTTTGCTTTAGGGTCATCTCGTTGGTATGCTGCTCACTTCCTTCTTCTTCGACCTCCATTAAACTTGTAGCCTTGAACCAAGGTTCGTTAAAGTATGATAAGTTTGAAAGAAGTATAGGCAAAGTTTTGAGTAGTGAGAAATTTGGCTAATGAGAATAGGCTTAGTGGTAAGGTGAGAGGAGATATGGTGGATTTTTGGAAGGGGTTTTGATGTAGCCTCCGAATAGAGAATAGGAAAGGTGACAAAAGTAAGATGATGATGATATGGAATGAAGAAGAAGTGGTATAGGTAGTTGGGTTTGCTTAAGATAGGGAGATGGACAAAGAAAGTGGCAAGGTAATTTGCAAGGAGGAGGTCAAGTACATAAGCTCTTTTTTAGCAAAGAAATCTCAGTACTTAAGCTATGACTTAGGATCTTGATCCTTTAGTTGCACTTTCTTCCTTAACTATTAATACTTCGGGTCCCTTGTAGCTTTTTTAGTTATGACTTAGGATCTTGATCCTTTAGTTGAGCTTTCTTCCTTAACTATTAATACTTCGAGTTCCTTGTAGCTTCTTTCTTTGCCATTTGAATAATAGGGTCACTTGATATTGATATTATAGTATCTAATGATTTTTCTCTTGAGGATTCTTCTGTGATGAGAATATTAAGGAATGCCTTGCAACTTAAGTGTTTGCAACTGCATTCTCCTTGCCTAGCATGTACTTTATTTCAAAGTTATACTACTATCAAACTTCAATCCACCTTTGGTGCTTCATATTTAAATCTGGTTAAGTAAAGATCCATTTAAGACTTTTGGGATCTATTTACCAATGTGAATTATTTGCCAAGTAGGGAATGTCTCCACAACTTGAGTGTGTGGATTACAACCAACAACTCTATGTCATGAGTAGCATAGCTTTTTTCATGATTCTTTAGCTTCCTTGAAGAATAGGCAATGGGATGCGCCTCTTGTATGAGCACATAGCCTGCTGCAAGAGCTTGCATATTTCATAACCCCAAATTCTTGATTTAGGTTTGGAAGCTTTAAAATAGAAGAAGTCACTAAGCTTTGCTTGATTTGATCATAGCTATATTGCTCTATTGGAGCCCATATAATGTAGATCTACTTCTTTAGCAACTTTGTAAGAGGTGTGGTGATCAAGGGATAGTTCTCGATAAAAACTCAATACCATGTAGTGAATCCTAGAAAATTGCACTTCTTTGATTGATGTTGGGGGCAGCCATTCTTGTATATCCTTAGTTTTGGTAGGATCTATAACAATCCCTTCTCTTGAAAGAACGATGCAAAATTGTGATCTGTGTTTCTTATTTTCCTTGGAGTAAGTCAAAATGTCATCGAAGAAGATGAGAATGAAATCATCAAGATAGGGTTGGAAGATTTTCTTGCATTAATTGGTTGCAAGAGCCTTAGTTAGTCCAAAAGACATAACAAAGAGGAAGCTCACTCAAAAACACATGAAGAGACATGAAGGCCAAAACATTTTATTATTGGTATTTTCTTCCATTTTCCTCACACAATGTAATATATACAAAGTATAGATAAGATATTACATAAAGGAAAGTAGCCTACTAAGTCAAACATTGCATAATTGACTATACTAATTGACTGGCACTATGACTATGCAAGCTATAGGTAGGTGTAACTAATTAAATATATTAAGTGATAAGTCAGTGGCCATGTGAGCATCATAATGACTACTGACATGCTAAGTGTAGATGTGTGGTCACATCTAACCAAATGGTCTATCATTGATCTCCACACATGTTGAGCTTGCCATCTCAACACTCCCTTGTCAAGCTCAATTTCATCTTTACAATTCCAAGTAAGCTTTGAAAAATTTGAAGCTCCTCAGCACTCGATGCTTTTGTAAAAATGTTAGCTATATGATCTTGTGTATTGATATATACCAAGTCAATCTCTCTTGTAAGTAACTTCTCTCTCACAAAATGGTAATGTACCTCAATGTGTTTTGTCCTAGCATAGAACACTAGGTTCCTAGTAGCTAATTATATATTGCTGATGTTGTCATAGTGAATGATGGCCGGACCATCTCTCTACACATCAAAATCACCCCATAACTTTTGTAACGATACCATCTCACATGCTACCATAGCAACTCCTCAATACCCAACCTCCATACTATAAAGCAATCATTGGTTTCTTTTTGTTGCTCCAAGTAAATGTTGCACTACCAAGGGAAAATTTCTAATGTGCATCAATGTCGAGAAATTGGATAAATTTCAGCCCAATTCTTGCATGTACATGAAAAGCCCCAAATGTCAAAGGCAAAATGTCACAAATTCTTGCAATTTCTGAGACAAATATCATTGTTGTGTCTTGCTCGCATCGAATCTAAACAAATCTCTATTTTTTTTTAAATCCAATGTACAAATTTCACTTAAATTGAAGAAATTTTATCGAAATGTACAAAAATCCCAAAATTTCACGGGCAATTGTGCACTGATTTTGCAATTTCTGAGTCAATTTATCCACTTCTACATTAAAATCCCCAAATCCGAGAAAAGCCCCAATTTTTTAAGGAGTAAATGTGCACATATTTGTATTTTGTGCTTGTACACGCAAACACCGATCAGTGGGAGAATAACAAATTTTAGAAAATTAAAAAACTCGCAAAAAATGTTCATCGAATCGTAACGCCATGACGACATTGACCTACCACGTGCTGCTTGCTTGGTCACGACTGACTTGTCCAACCCCTCAGCCCATCGCAACCCATTTGCTTGATCACGTCGACCTACCTCCAGCGTCACCTGCTTGCCTAGCCGTCACAACTGTTCATCAGGCCACCAACTGTCAAATCTGCACCCGCTTGCCAAGCCATTGCCTGCTCTTCAACCCCCCAACTATCCACTTGGCAATCGCCTACTCACCCAACTCACGCCTAACTACGCCTTGAGAAGCGTGCACTCCTAAGTTGTCTCGAGAAGCATGCACTCCTTGCTTGCTCTGATACCAGTTTGTTATGACAGAGAGCGCGAGGATCATGACACGCAATACTTTCTCTCAGCACATAGAGAGAGAGAGAGAGAGGGAGATAGTGCAAAGTAGAGACTGAGAGTCCAAGAGAGAAGCGCAATGTTCTTGGGTACAATTTGTTGTGTACCTCTTTAGGTTTTAGATAGATATATATGAAAGTACAAATGTGCTAAGGGTGTGTCACACCCGTGCACATATAAAAGGCACGATGGCCCTTTATTCCCAACAAAAGCGCACAAGGGTTCAAAGTTACTTGGAAGCTCATGATTTATAAAGGTGAGAGGGCAATGGGCAATAAATCAAAGTAAGAGAGCCAGTAACAGCTAGTTTGCACAATCCTTTAAGATCAATGGACTTTCCTTCATTGATTCAAATATGAGCTGGCATTACCAATCAACAAATATTCATGAGTGATACATAAGCTAGCATTACTAGTCAAGAAAGCTCCCTTCTTAATTTCAACTATGCCTCTTGACATTTTGTGGGACATGTTAAGAACTGAAAATGACATTTAGGAAGCTTGAGTCCCCTCCTATAGTTTAGATGTACCCCCGTACCAACGGGTACCGTCATTAAGAGGCAGCAATGCAGCATCACCACTAGAAGGGGCTTGGCATGCCAGGACACTATTTAACCCAATGAATGAGAGGTGAAAAACTGGGCTCAGTGGAATCTATACATGCACTACTCCCACAGAGTGAGTCCTGAACAGTGGGACAACCTTGACTGCTGAAGGTGATCTCGGTGTTGGACCAAGGAATACCCATGTCAAAAGGCAGAAGGCACCAACACCACCTAGAAATGCCTGGCCACTATTCAAGCCACAGTACAACTGGTCAAATACTGTGTGAAATGAGACTTTCTACACACTATCTCACTGCAGTGAGAATCCTCAACAGGGAGACTGACTTTTTGACTGCTGAAGGGTGATTTCAGCATCACCAAAAACTACAGCCTGGCGTATTACCTCAACCCTAGCATTCTAAGCAAGTGCTGTTGTAGCTCTCAGAAATAACATTTATCTCATGTCCCTGCTCAACGTATTGCGGCACTTGCCCATTTGCTACACTTGCATTTTCTAACCTTCTGCTCAATGTATTCTGTTGTAGCTCTCACAAAATACCATTGATCTCATATCCTGCTCCATGTATTGCGGCACTTGTCCATTTGCTACACTTGCGTTTTCTATCCTGCTCATGGTATTCCACACTACAATGGTACTCCCTTTTGCATCATCACAACCTTCTGCTTTATGCTCACTAAAGAATGGACAGCCATGGAGAGATCCAGAACAGAATGAAATCTAGGAAGAAACTACAACTTAGATCTTTCCCAGCTTGCACTTTTAGACTAAATCGGTACAAAGTTGAGGAGTAGAGCAGCACTAAAACCATTCCTGGAAAATTTAAGATGGTCTTCTTGCAAAAGTGTCTGTAACTTCCCTTCTCCAACGCTTCCTTGACTTAACAGGAGTCACAGGCCTCGATTTATATCGTTTTTCATCAAACCATTGTACAATACGTCTGCGAGGAAGATTTGTCAGTTTCACCAAATCTTGTATCATGGTATTCTGCACAGAAACAAGAAAAAGAGAATAGCAGATTTTAGACAGCCATAGATGTACACTTGGTTGGTAATATAGAAGACTGTATGTTACTAAAAATGGCCTCTATAAATCTTACAAAAAAAACATATATACATCGAAAAATCTGAGAGGATGTAGCTAAAACCAATGTAAAACTAACAATTCACTTCTCATGCAATGTTTTCTCCTCCTCCCTCCCTCCATTTCTTTTTCCTTGCTTAAGGCCCAGCTCCTTACAAAGCTTTGTACTACTTTATTCTAATTTCTTGCTTATCCATGACAAGACAAACCATAGTTTAGTTGTACTCACTTCTCTCTCTCTCTCTCTCTCTCTCTCTCTCTCTCTCTCTCTCTCTCTCACAGGGACGTGAATTTTTTATGCTTTGCTTAGCAATTGACTAAGTGTTAATCAAATGTGCAAACGTGAGATGCAAATGTGATGTACAAATTAGTCAGTTCACAATGACGGGCCAAGGACCCTAAGATGTCTGTCATGGGTGTCAAAGGCAAAAGTTATAATAAGTTGTACTTGACGTACTAGGTGGTACCTAGTTATAGTTTTTGGCCTAGATCATTTTATTAGCCATTAATGTCACTAGTAACATTAGGAACTCAGCATTAATTAATTAATTAGTGCTAGCTTAAGGGTTAATAAATGCTCAAGAATGCTTGGATGACAAATTGGTAGCCAATTTAATTGTTGATTAGCATAGTTAATTTTTTGAGCAAGACTTAATAACTAAATTAATTTTCAGAATTAATATTCTGAAAAATAATTTAATTAGGCTGAAAAATGCAATTAGAAGGCTGCGACTTTGCAAAACTCGCCCATGAAAGTAAGGGAAAAGACTATATGAAGCTAATTGAGCCTCATTCCAACATTGTGGAGTTGGAAGAGGAAGCGAGAGAGCTACTGCTGTAATTTTCCAGCCATTCGTGATCAGTCCAGCCATTGGAGACTGTCAAAGAGCTGCCCCCAACTGATCATGAGGCCATTGGAAGCACATGACAGCCCTTGTAGGCTGTCTGCAAGTAGGTGACAGAATTTTTGGGACCCACAAGGGCCAACAATTGCATGTGAGGCTCCTATTGATGGTGGGCAGCAAAAAATCAGCCATTCATAACAGGGCAGCATTGAAGCCAATTTTGGCAAGGAAACTCTGAAATTTCTCTCTTGAGCTTTCTCTCTATTTTCTCAGCCAATTCACAGAATCCCTCAAGCGATCTCAGCCAAATTCAATCCCAAGAGGCTGCAATTAAAGAAAGTGTACTGCTAAACCCTAATTTGCAGCAAAAATTACTGCTTACCAGCCACCCTAGGAAGAGTGCTCAAAAATTAGGGTCTAGTACTTCAAATTCAGCAACTAAAACATGGAGATTTCAAAGAATTTCAAGAGGCCAGCAAACCTCTTCTATGCACACAGTTCTTCTAGTCAAGTCCAAAATAGCATAGGCAAAATCCAAACCTTCAATGTTAAACAGCAAGGCATCAGAAATCGATAGCTCGATGGTTGAGCATGCAAGCTCATTTAACTCATCCCAATCTTCTTGTTCCATGTCTATGGGCTTTGCCCCTTTGGACTTAATCAGCTTTGCCTACTTCTTCTGCAACAAAATATTATAGAATTGTTTTTGCCAGACTACAAAGTTATGTGCTCCTTCAAGCTTCTTAATGTGCATGAGATGACTGCTGTCACTGCTACCAGCCATGATTTTCAGCCCAAATGTGACCAAATAATTCAGCAAATGCAAGCCCAAACTGTCACATAAGTGACCAAGGTACCAACCAGTACCAACCAGCAATAAATAATCACGTAAAAGCAGAAATTTCAGACCTGCAAATGAATTTTCAGAAGCACTAAACCTTGTGCTACAGCACTCCACAACTGATTACAGCTGTTTCAAGGGCAAATACATCGCATTACCTGAGAAGTCCCAAATTTTAGCTGCAATTTCTGTTGTACATGCACCCACGGGCACAAAATTTGACACGCACGGTCAAAAGCTCCAAAATTTTGTGCTCAAAGCATCAACCATACATCTGCACTATCTCTGACATGCATAGAATAGGCCAGTTTTGCCAAAATAGAGCAATTTCAGTAAAACCCCCACATTTTTCCAAGTACTAGGTGTCCAAATTGCATGGAATTAAGCATGCATGTACATAAAATGACCAAATGGCACACAAATTTTTCCCAAACAGCAAAAGCCCCAATTTGCACGCGGTCCAATGTGCATCAATGTCGAGAAATTGGGTAAATTTCAGCCCAATTCTTGCATGTACATGAAGAGCCCCAAATGTCGAAGGCAAAATGTCACAAATTCTTGCAATTTCTGAGACAAATATCATTCTTGTGTCTTGCTCGCATCAAATCTGGACAAATCCCCAAATTTTTTGGGTCTGATGTCCACAAATTCCAGTGAAATTAGAAAAATTTCACTAAAATGTGAAAAGCCCCAAAATTCCCAAGCAAATATACACCGATTTTGCAATTTCTGAGTCAGATTATCCAATCCTACATTGAGGTCCACAAATCCGAGAAAAGCCCCAATTTTTCCATGTCAAAATTTCACATTGTGCTTGTGCGTATAAACGCCCGGCAAAGGGGAGAAGGAAAATTTTCAAGAATTTCACAAAAAATGACGAAAAGAGTACGTCCGTCGAATCTCAAACTTGACGCATTGACCTATCTACGTGTGTCGTCAGCTTGCCTGCCCGCGTGTGCCGTCAGCTTGTTTCGTCTGGTCGAAGCACCGTCCGCCCTTGCGCGTCAGCTGCCTGGCCCATCCGTCGACCTGTCGCGTGCCCTGCGACACCTGCAACTCCTGTCGAGCCTGCTTGCGACTTGTTTCGTCTGCAGCGTGTGACTTGAGCAAGGTCGCCTATCTATCCACTGAAGGAACAATGACAAGCTGACTTGCATGAACTCCAAGAAGCGCGAACACCTTAACCGCAGCTCTGATACTAGTTTGTTAAGACGGGGAGAGCACGAGGATCGAGACACGAATGCTTTCTCACAACACAGAGAGAGAGAGAGTATGTGTGTGTGCAAAGTAGAGAGGAGAGTGAGCACAACGTTTTTGGGTACAATGACGAGTGTACCTCTTTAGGTTTTTAGATAGATAGATATATGAAAGTACAAATGTGCTAAGGGTGTGTTCACACCCATACACATATAAAAGGCACGATGGCCCTTTATTCCCAACATAATTTACAATAGAAATTAGGATTTATTAACAACCCTAGGAAGAGTGCTCAAAAATTAGGGCCTAGTACATGAAATTCAACAACTGAAATATGAGGATTGTAAAGAATTTCCAAAGGCCACCAACCAACATTAAGCTTGGGGTAGAATTTGTCTTCCACAGAGCAGTTTGAAGGCCAATCATTAGACCCACAACGGTCACCTTTTTACCATCCGGTCACATAGACCTCATCTGACATACAATTCAAGACTCAACTAATATCCGGGCTCACAGATGACTTCTCCTCATAATGGGGGCCTTACAACTTTGAGCACCATGGATCATTGGTGGCACCTTATGAGGGTGAAACATTGAGCATATCTAACATTTATATGGGAAGAGTATGCTAAAATGTATGCATTTTCACGCTAAATACATAGGTGGAATAAAAAGAGGTAGTTTGCTGCCCACAATCCTGCATTTTCCGCAATGATACTTGCAATTCTACAACAGCAACCTTGCAATAGGTCTTGAAACCTTGTGGTATTTTATCAAAGAAGAGTATGATGAAATACATGTTTTTAAACGCTAAAATACAAATCTACAATTAAAAGAGGCATGTCACTACTTGCAATTCTGCAGTTCCCACGACAACTATACCCGTACAAGTTTACAACCCACATTGGGTTACCACTCCTAGAAATAAGGACATTTATCAAAGAAGAGTATGTTGAAATACATGTTTTTTAATGCCGAAATACAAATCTGGAATTAAAAGAGACATTTCACTACTTGCACTTTCGCAATCCCCACAGCAACAGTACCTCTAGCAAGTTTACAGCCTGCAACGGATTATTGCTCCTAAAAATAATAAGATCTATGAATCTGAAAATTTGAACTATTATAAGGCTGAATTGAGCTCTTGATGGAAGGAAAGTGATATAGGGGACCTTGTCTTGCTTTCTGTGGTATTGATACAAGTACTTTTTTAAAGGGATTCTTGGCTTTTGTCTTGTGGTGTTGTCTTGGGAGTCGATTGATGGAAAATAACAGCTAGCTATGGAGAGAGAGAGGAGAGACAATGACAGCAAGAGAGTGAGCTGACGCAAAAAGAGAGAGTGTACTTGCAAGAATGAAAGATAGAATGAGGGTACAACTTATGTTTAGGTCACGGGTTGACCTAACCAACCTTCCACCAACTAACTAGAGTTAGCTTTATTTTACTCTACAGCCTAGTGTCACTACTTTAAGTTTCTAAGACACTAGGTGTACACACCTTACATTGACACTTTAATGTCCAGACCACACAAATTACATTGGACGTTGCCCATAGAATCAGCAAATTCTAACACCCCCCCTGCAGTGTCAATGTGATGAAGTACAAGGATGATCAATCACAAAAGAGTAACAAGTTTAAGGACTTTCGAAAAGCCTCACACTTCTCGCATAGTAGTGCCTTGGTGAAAATGTCTGCAACATGTTTCTATGTGGGTACATACATCAAGCTGATCTCTCATGCTGCATAGCATCTCTCTGACATAATGGTAATGCACCTCTATGTGTTTCGTGCGAGCATGAAACACAGAATTTCATGCTACTGCAATAGCACTCTAACTATCAGAAAGAATGGATGTAGGACCCTCCAATGGTAAATATAGATCAGCCAACAATCTGTGCAACCATACACATTCCACTGTTGCCGTGAAGGCTGCTCTATACTCAGCCTCACAAGACGAGGTAGCCACTGTAGCTGTTTCTTGCTTAGCCATGAAATGCATGAACGGCCTAGAAAGAAACAGTGTCTACTAGTAGACTGCCTAGTGTCTGCATCACTAGCCCAATCTGAATCATTGTAAGCTTGTAAGTGCAAGTCTTCCCCCCTAGGAAATAATAATGCATGTGATTGAGTACCTTGCAAATATCTGAAGATCCGCTTAACAGCTTGCCAATGTATGGTCTGTGGGCTATGCATATACCTGCTCACGTGAGATACTGCATACTGAATATCAGGGCGTGTGTTGCAAATATAAATAAGACAGCCAACATCCTAGCTCTAAATTGCAACATCAGACATCTCTTCACCATCATGCATAGACAGCTTTAAGCCTGGCTCCATAGAAGTGCACATAGGTTTGCAATCTTGCATACTAAACCTATGTAACAGCTTATCCACATATTGTGACTGTGACATGATGATACCATGCTAATTTTGGGTGAATTAATTCCCCAAATAATAGTGTAGGCAGCCCATATCTAACATAGCAAATGCATGTTCTAATTCAACCTTAAAATCTGCAACTTTTTCTTCTATAGGTCCAATGAGCAGCATGTCATCTACATAAAGAATGATAATCAGCAAGTCCACCCTCATTCTTAATGTATAGAGTGGGAGCAATTGGACTATTTTTGAACCCTTTGCTAGACAAATAAGTATCAATTTTGGAGTACCATGCACGAGAAGCCTGTTTGAGACCATAAAGAGCTCTATGCAACTTACATACCATGTGCTCTTTCCCCCTAACCACAAACCCTAGAGGTTGTGACACATAAACATCCTCATACAAATCCCCATTCAAGAATGTTGTCTTAATGTCCAATTGATGTACTTTCTAGCCATAATTTGCAGCCATAGCAATCACACATCTCACCGAACTCATATGGGATATAGGAGCAAAAGTTTCTTCATAATCTATGACTTCTTCTGTGCATAGCCTTTTGCTACCAGCTGTGCTTTGTACCTGTCAATTGTACCGTCAACCTTGTGTTTGAGTTTAAAAACCCATTTTATGCCAATGGCTTTCTTGCCAGGTGATAAATCCACAAGATCCCATGTAGAGTTAGTGGCAATAAAGTCTAACTCATCCTGCATGGCCTGCATTCAATGTACATCTTGTTGAGCTTCGTCCAAGCAAGTAGGCTCATCATCATCCAATAGTGAGCTCATAAACACATGCTCATCACAATCACCTACTCCCGTAAAATCAATCAAATTTCCCTCCCCCCCCACCCCCCTCCACCCCACATCATTTGCAACATTTCTGGCAGCCCTTCTAGTGCATTGAGGTATAGGAGCATCCATTTTACTCTCCTGGAGAGTCTGTAACAGCCATCTTGGGACTGTTTTGGCTGCATTTACAACAGCCCTTTCATGTTGTATTGCTTCTTCCACAGCATGCGGCAAACCATCATCGATACCTTGCTGTTCGGGAGCATATGGTGCAGCAACAGCTTGCTGTATTAAGTCTGTCCTGCCATTTAAGTCTCCACTGGAGGAAATGCATCTACCATATGACACCTCTAAAGGGTCATCAAACTCCCAAAGCTCATGTGTCCATAGCAGGCATGCCATAGCTCCGCATTTTGCATAGCAAGCGAAAGAGTAGTGACTGCTAAAGCATCATGAGATTGTCTGTCATATGTATCCAACAAAAAATAGACCCTTATGCAGGGTGCCAGACGACCTAAGTGCATAATCCATCTCTCAGTCTCTAACAATGCATTTGTCATCCTCAAAGATAACCTGAAGGCCATGCTTATTAAAAGCAAAGATAGACAACAAGTTCTTTGTAATGCCACGTACAAATAAGACATCTAAAAGCATGAAATCACAATCATCTGCAACAGTAATAGTGACTATCCCAATGCCACATACATCATAACTGATGTTGTTCACACATGTAACACGCTTCCCAACAAGGGCTAAATGCAAAGAGATAAACAAACACTTCCTAGAAGTGATGTGCTTTGACGCCCCACTGTCAAAATACCATGTTTGCTGCGTTTCAGAAGCATTAAATGCTGAATCAACCATTGAAGAATCATAACTGCATTTGAGAAATGCATAGTCCTCCTGTAGAAAGTTGGCTGAAGTATCATCATCGGTAGATTTGTTGGCTGATGTTTCTTGGACAGCCAAACCGGTGTTTTTTTTCTTCTCTTTGGCCAATCTCTTTCTGCATTCATCGATATAGTGACCGGGCTTCTTGCAATAATGGCATTTCCCCTCTTTTTAGTCTTTTTTGTGTCTTGGTCAACCTTATTTGATGGTTTTCCAGCATCACCCTTTTGCTGATTTGTTATATTTTGCTTGACTTTTCCTTTGCCTTTGAACTTGGAAAGCATAGCCACATCACCTGAACGCAATGCCACATTTTTCCAAGTTTGTTCCTCTTGCAGCAAGAGGCCATCCAACTCCACAAATGTAAGGGGCTGCTGCTGCCCCCCCCTCAAAGACAACATCAAAGAGGTGTGGAAACCAAGATATGACTTTGGAAGAGAGTTCAGTGTAATATTAACCAATTCAGCAGCCTAAATGATCTCATCAACATTGAATAGCTGCTCACGCAAATCCTGTATGTGAGTAAGGCGTTCTGTCATGCTGTCACCTTCATCCATGGTCACATTAACCAACTCTGTGCAAAGATAGGATATCCTGGTCTCATTGCATGCTGCAAACATACGCTCAAGTACATCCCATGCTGATTTTGAGGTCTTACAAGACTGAATGTGCGGAATAATTGCCCTTTTCACTAACAAGGCAATCAAAGAAAGTACATGTGCATCTTTTGAGTCCCATTTCTTCTGATCCTCGGTAGGAGAGAGAGGAGGGGCAGCAGCAGTAGCAGCACCAATACCGCCACCAACAATATGTCCTCGAGCGTTATACTGAGGTGTCTGAGGTACAAGACCTCTTGGTCGCTGCAAATCATCTGTAACATAGTCCCACAAGTCCTTCGCCACAAAAGGTTACGGACCATAAAACTCCACAGTGGGTAGTTTGAGCCATCAAGTTTGTCCTCCTGAGTGAGGACACCAAGGATGTTGCTCTGATCATTATTCCCCTGACATGCCATGCTTTCAATGATAGATAAAAATCAGTAACCAAATACTTCAATGCTGAAGTATAGAGTATACTCCTCAGAGTACCAAAATCCCCCACGGGATTAAGAAACAAGTATCAAACTGTCACTCAAATGCCAAAGTGTGCACAATGCCACCCAAATCAAAATTCAACCAGTAAATTACAGCACTATACTATTGTACCACATCCGCCTCGAAATGTGTGCCCACAAAAGTACAAATGCAGTAACTTATTGCTGATTCTTACCAAAATTTACTGAATTTTTCCAAAATTCTTTGCCTAATCAAATTGTAACAGTAATTAAATATTGTTGTACTGCTTGTTGCTTGCCTTGGAGTGCGTATTGGACAAAAGCCCCAAATCTTATTTCCAAAATTGAAAAAAAATTGAAAAAATCTGTACCTTACAGCTGGACTTTCTGCAGAAATGTCGCCTCGGGATGCGTATCAATAATGAACAGCAACTGAAATCCGCCTCTGATGTGTGCCGGATCCAAAAAACTGAAAAGCCCCAAATTTTCTTGAGCCAATGTGGAAGGAATTGCGCGATGTCTATGAGTTTGGTAACAATTTGCGCAAAGGGCCTCCAATCGGGCAAAAGCCCCAAATTTTTGGTGGAATGTCCAAGAAATTAAGAAATTTCTTCGAATTGGTTGTCAATTCGAACTCCGGGAGCAAAAATTAGCAAAAGCCCCAAATTTTCGGGCAACACGAGCTGAGATTCAAGAAGAGATGACTGAAATAGACTGGAAATTTCAGAAATTTCGAGAAAACCCCAAATCTGAAAATTAGGGTTTTTGCACTTTTTAGGGTTTGCAGAAATTGGCGGGAAAGACAGAAAATGGTAGGTAGAGCTGAGAAAATGGTGGGCAGAGCTGAAAACAGCAGCAGCTCTTCCAAAACAGCAGCTCCTCGGGCTACGTGTGGGACTGCACGTTGGACTGCCCGCAGACTGAAAACAAAGATCTGGAGCAGATGTCTGAGCTGGACAGATCTGGAGCAAATGGACAGATTTGGAACTGATGGCTGAACTGGACAGATCTAGAGTAGACAAGAGACGGCTCAGCTACAACTACAGCTCCTCCTCCACTTCAGCAGCACCTCACAGCAGCTGAAAACTCTTCCTCGAGCTGAGAACCAAGTTGGCAGCAATGGGACTTTGGGCGGGATGGCACCGGCTGACGGTGGCTGAACGGAATCCGAGCGTACGAGCTACTCTGATACCAAATGTTGGAAAATGGCAGCCAGCTATGGACAGAGAGAGGAGAGACAATGACAGCAAGAGAGTGAGCTGAAGCAAAAAGAGAAGAGTGTACTTGCTAGAATGAAAGATAGAGTGAAGGCACAACTTATGTTTAGGTCAAGGGTTGACCTAACCAACCTTCCACCAACTCACTAGAGTTAGGTTTATTTTACTCTAGAGCCTAGTGTCACTACTTTAAGTTTCTACGACACTAGGTGTACACACCTTACATTGACACTTTAATAAGTGTCCACACCACACAAATTACATTGGGCGCTGCCCATAGAATCGGAGAATTCTAACAGTCGATAAAAATATTTTCCCACAATCGGCCTGATCAATTTTTCCCTATCTTTTGGCCTATTTATAGGCTGGTCTATGTTGGGCAGCTCAACTGAGAGTGACGGAAGTTCGAGAAGTGAGCGTGAGAGTGTGACAGCTAGAGAGAGAGAGAGAGAGCAGAATGAAGTACGATTAGATACGAGTGTACCAACAATGTGTTGGTACACAAAGAATAAAATGTATTTATACTTAGGGCACGTAAGGGTGCATTCACATGTACAATGTGCGTGTACTATACACGAAGGTTAAACCGGGCCTTTCTCCCAACAACCTCCCACTCAAAGGTCCAATATGAACCTCTAAACAACTCCCACTAGTCGTATGCAATGCTCGTGCTGAGCTTTACTTAGACTTTTAGTGAGAACATCTCCAAGGTTGTCTTGTGTTTTGATCTTGGTCAATATGATTTGACCATCTACCAAAATCTAACTAATGAAGTGATATCGCACATCTGTATAATTTGTGCGTGAATAATACATGGCATTCTTAGCCAGATACACAACACTCTGGCTATCACATCCCAAAACTGCAGTACCCATAGACATGCCGAGATCCTCTGCAAGTCTGCTCAACCATATAGCTTCATTAGAAACTTCAGTAGCTGATATGTATTCAACTTCAATGGTACTCAGTACAACGATGTTCTACAACTTGGAACACCAAGACACAACCCCACCAACGACTATGAAGACATACCCGCTGGTGGACCTACGAGTGTCCAAGTCACCTGCCATGTTTGCATCACAATAACCCCACAAACTAAGTGCGCCCTGCCCATAGCAAATACACTTTCTTTGTGTACACTTAAGGTATCGAAGAATACACTCGACAGTCTCCCAATGTGTTTTGCCAGGATTTGAAATAAACCTGCTAACAACTCCCACAACATGAGCAATGTCTGGACGAGTAGCAACCATAGCATACATAAGAGAGCCACAAGCTGATGCATAAGGGACTCCCTTCATAGCATTTGCTTCCACGTCATCTTTTGGGCTATTGGCTTTGCTAAGCTTAAGATAAGGAGGTAAGGGTATCCCAAAAGGCTTAACTTCAACCATGTTAAATTTATCCAGTACCTTTTCAATGTACTTTTCTTGAGATAAAAACAGCAATTTCTGCATTCTATCTCTATGAATCCTCATGCCCAAAATATGCTCTGCATTCCCCAAATCTTTCATGGAGAAGGCTAATTTCAGCTGATTTTTTAGAGCATCCAAGCTAGTTTTTATTTTCCCAGCTAGCAACATATCATCCACATACAAAACAAGTATGATGGGGCTGCCATCTGTATCCTTTTTCATGTACAAGCAATGATCTGCATGGCTGCGTGTAAACTTATAAGATAGCATAAAAGTGTCAAACTTTTTGTACCACTATCATGGTGCTTGCTTCAGCCCATACAAGCTGCGTTTTAGCTTACACACCATCTGCTCTTTTCCAAGAACTACAAAGCCCTCGAGCTGTTTCATGTAAATTTCCTCATCAATGTCACCATGCAAGAAAGCTGTTTTTACATCCATTTGATACAACTCTAAGTCCAATACAGCAATGAGAACAAAAAGCACACGTAGAGTGGTCATCTTCACAATCGGTGAGAAGACCTCTTGGAAGTCAATCCTTTCTTTTTGTGCATACCCTTTAGCACCTAGCCTTGCCTTGTACTTGGGTTTCCCATCAACTGTCTTGACTTTATACACCCATTTGTTTGGAAGAGGCTTCCTTCCTTTGGGCAAAGGCACAAGATCCCGAGTATTATTTACATATAGAGATTTAATCTCTTCTTGCATAGCTAGCTCCCACTTACTGCTGAATTCACATGACTTGGCCTCTTTGTATGTAAGAGGCTCACCCTCATCTGTAAGCATCACATAATGCAAGGAGGGGTCAAACCTATGCGGTTGCCTTCTTACGCGTGTAGATCTACGTTCCCAATGATCAACATTTTCAAGAATTGCGTCTACATTTGGACGTATATTATTTTCAGCATTTATTAGCTGCTGTAAGCCATTTTCAGCATGCTGTTCATGCTGTACAGCATCTTCATTTTCATTACCAGCACCTACATTTTCATAATCAACAAATCTATCTTGCTGTCCGTGACCTCCTTGTGCTCCTATTTGAAGTCCATCATCATCTGGCTCAAAAGTAACCGGTTGATCATCAGTTTCAGCCTGTGGTACAACACCATGAGGCTCATTTTCTAAAGTAATAGGTGGCTGCAAACTCTGAAATTTCACCTTTTCATTAGAGGCTAAAGTACCTTTCAGCAATATTGCCTCATTAAACACAACATTACGGCTGCGAATAATTTTTATTGGACTGAGGTAACCACACTCTGTAGCCGAATTAGTAAGGAGTTACATGGAAAGAGGCACCAGAGTCTACAATCCAAATCTGAGTGACACCATCATCAACTGACAAAAGTGCATCAATCACATCAGCCTTGGCAATCTACATATCCTGCATGTGACATACAAGGGCATCATAATCAACTGCACATAATACATCAGCCTCTATATCTGAAAGCTCCTCTATGATCACACTAGAGGCCACATTGGCCTTTTCTTTGCCTTTGGTTGCCTCAGATACATCTGTCTTATCTTCCTTATTCTTTCTATCTCCTGCATTTTTTTTCTCTCTTGTTCCTTCTTGTAATACCTGCAATCAAGTTTCTTGTGGCCCTTCCGACCACAGTGATAGCAAGTAATATCACTCTTTTCCTTTCCTTTGCTCTTGCTCCTATTTCTCTGTCTTGCACTCGCATTTTTCTTTTCAGACCTGCCTCTTACATTATAAGCTGAGTTGCTGCCTTCTCTACTAGACATACGTCTAATTTCTTCATTCAAGATATAACCCCTCACCCCATCATATGAGAGATTGGGGTTATCGCTGAGTGAAACCACCAAGGTCTCCCAAGAGTCGAGCAATGTCATGATCAAAAAGATCGCCCTCAACTTATCATCAAAGTCCAAATTTGCATCTTTGAGCTGATTTAAAATCCCTGTAAATGCACTCAAGTGCTCAGCTGCAGGCTTTGACTCATCCAATCGCATATTCACCAACTTGCGCATTAAATGCACCTGATTAACAAGTGTGGTGATCTCATAGGTAGTTTTCAGCTTCTCCCATATTGCATAACCTATATCTAAACCCTTAATTTCTATCAAGATGTCATCAGTGACACCCATCTTTATGTAAGCCACAGCCTTTTTATTTACTCTGGCCCAATTTGCATCAGACATTAGTGCGGATTTATCTTCCTGCAAAGCATCCTCACAATCCTTTAGGAACAAAATGCCCTGCATACGGACGTTCCAAAGATCAAAGCCATGACCATCAAATCGTTTGATTTCCACCAAACTCTTGATGTCTGAGCTAGAAGAAGTTGCAGCCATTTTATCACGAACACAATTGTAAATGCACTAAATTGCAGAAGCACAAGCTAAACTAGCAAAATACACTACTGTTCTTTCTCAACCAGAAATAAATCTCTGTTGTTTGTACAAGAACCAACCACCACACGGGCAAAAATGCAGAAATTTACCAAATTCTATACAAATCCCCAAAATTTCAAGTCCCAAAATGCATAAATGTCAGCCAATCTAACCCAACTGAGCAAAATTTTGCCAATACATGAAAAGCCCCAAACTTCTGGGATCCAATGTCAAGAAATTTTGCTCAAAAGAGTAGAATTTTTGACTAATTTGGCAAAATCCCCAAATTAATTGAGGTCACCAGATGCCATGTCTGCAATTTTTGACTCGAAAATCACTGACGGGCATAAACAATGTCAAATCTGAGAGAAGCCCCAAATTTTCGAGCTAGATTTGCACAAATCTGTGACTTGTGCCTCCAGCACGTGAATCCCGCCAAGAGTAAGTGGCAATTGAAGAGATTTAGGGGTTTTCTTTTTTTAAACACCTAACGTGGGGGTTTGTTGACCCATCAGGAGGGTCGCGTGGCATGTCTGCCGGTGACCTACGACCGTCACTGCCCGCCGGTCTTTCCCCGTCACGTTGCGCCTGCACCTGCCTTGTCGCCTGACTGCCTCGTCACGCACAGCCCGTCAGCTGTGTGCTGCGTCAATGCCCCGCTTGTCCGTTGTAACCTGCCTCATCTCGATCGTATTGCCTAGCACTCGTCAGCTGCTTGTTGACGTCTGTGGACTATCTATCACTTGACGCCCGTCAGCTGCCTACTAACGTTTGTGGACTGGGAAGCGTTGGGATTGCCTGCACAGAACCTAGCTCTGATACCAGTTGTTGGGCAGCTCAGCTAAGAGTGACGGAAGTTCGAGGAGTGAGCATGAGAGTGTGACGGCTGGAGAGAGAGACAGAGCAGAGTGAAGTACAAATTGATACAAGTGTACCAACAATGTATTGGTACACAAAGAATAAAATGTATTTATACCTAGGGCACATAAGGGTGCATTCACATGTACAATGTGTGTGTACTATACACGGAGGTTAAACCGGGCCTTTAAAGTTTATCCCAACAGTCTACCTTGGTCATTTCTTACATATCATTTCAAGCGGAGAGAGAGATCGCCTGGTGGAGATGCTTTTGATAGCCCGTGTACATATCTACCTTCATGGCACAAAGTTTCCACACCTCACATCCTTAGCCACACCACAACACAATGACACCTACTTATAGATGTGATCAAAAGGCCACTAACCCAAGCCCCTAAATTTTATCAAGCCTGAGAAGCTCAACAAATAACATGGCTCTAAGCCACACTCTCAATAGCTCAAAGAGCAAACATCAACCCCTTTCTATGCCCACGGAGCACTATGGGTTTGGAGTTTATCCTCTAAGCCAATTGTCAAGCATCCTCTTCATCTTCGACCACATCGAGCAGAACCCAAATCCACAAACCCTAGAGTTCCCGTGTAAACATACACCTTTGCATCTTGGAACATGGACAACCTCCACTTCAATGGGATAGGAGGTCCCAAGAAACTAATAATCAAACGAGTTGCAACCAACCCTTGCAAGACACATCAACATCCTTCTTCTTCAAGATCATAAGCTCACATTGCATGTGAGAGAATGCAAGCGGAAAGGAAAGTGAACACGAAGTGAATAAATGGGACTAAAAGAAATGCAACAGAATGAAAGAACAAAACTAATAGAAGACTAAATTATATAAGATTGCAACAATCAACCTCAAAACAGAGCTCAAAGCTATCAAAAGTGGATGCAACGACAGAAATGTGGAAGACTATTATAATAGACTGCACAATACGAGAGAGAGAGAGAGAGAGAGAGAGAATATAGAAAACACAAGAACAAAGGAGCAAACAACACATCACTTGTTGTATGGGCACTCCCATCAGCTCCCTCTCTCCAACAAGACCTACTCTCGAAGACCACAAGTAAGGAACGAATTCACACGAGGGAGCCCAGCAATAAATAAGCAAAAACATGCCTAAAGCTGGATCAGCTTGGCTAGTAATAAAATAATCATAAATATTGGTCGGTCTTTGGCATAAAATTACAAAAATAAGCACCAAAAAAATGTATAAAATATGCTCCTATGCCCGGCCCACTAAACTGCATCCAAACTCACCCTTGAGCTAACTAATACATTAACAAGAGCATCGATGTGGGCACCAATCAAAGGCGAGAGGATGAGATAGAAAGAAATGGAGGGCTGGCTGAATGATCAATGAATGACTAAACTTACAAATCTTTGTGTATATCAAGCATCTCCTACACTAATCTATATCGAGTCCTAACAACCAAAGTTATTTCTCCATTGCACAAAATCCAATGTTCCATACCCATAAAAAGCATATTGAGGTCCATTATCATTGTATCGAAGAGGGAGATTGTCAACTAGTGATATTTAATTGTCTTACATCCATAGTCACCAAAGACGTTTTGTCTTGTTTCATGTTTCGCAATTTTGAGGTTTTGTTTCATTAGCTATCTTGAGGTTTCAGGGTTTCAAAAAGTATTATTTATAAATAATGAAAATTACTAAACATAAGTAATACTAAAGAAAGAAAATTAGATCCACCTCGAAGTCAAAATTCAAAAATCCAAAACCACAACATCCATTTCACCTACTCATTTAGAAATTAGCATTCATGACTTACAAGTCAAAATATATAGGCTACAAGTAGAAACTAATGTTCATGAGCAAACACCTTGTGGGGAGGCATTTGTCAGAGATCATAGCCTGTTTTCAGGCAGGCAGCAGCTGCACAGTCCAGCTGCACAGTCGGACTGTGCAGTCGGACTGCCACGTGGCAGTCCGACTGCCTGCAGCTGTTTTTTATCAGGCTGCGCCCTATTTTGGCGCCCCATTCCAGGCAGATTTTCGCCTATTTATTGCTGACGTTTTCAGCAGTCTGGCATTCATTCTCTGTCGCAGATTACAGACCGGTGCCGTGCAGATCTCTGTCTCTGTTCGCAGATTTCAGACAGCAGACAGTGCAGACTGCAGCAGACTTCGAGGTGGACAGCAGGTCGCATCGTCGAGGTGGAGACACGCAGTCCAGCGCACTGCACCCGTGTATATCTTTGTATTCAGCATTCTTTATACAGCAGATCTTCAGTGTACACTGTCTCTTTCTCTCCCTTCTCTCTCTGTGTTCTCTCTCTCTCAGTCCTACGCTTCCGCACCGCTGCACTCTGACATGGTATCAGAGCAGTGTTTGAGGGCTGACTGAGCGCAGAATCAACCTGAAGTGGAGTTTCCATCGCGACACAAATTTGCGTTTTTTGCGTTTAAGGGCAGACAGGAGGGCTGCGCCTTGGAACAAGGCTGAAACGAGTGTGGGCGCACAGGAAAGGAGTACAGGTGGTGGATTTGCTGCTGTTTACTGCTGTTTGATGCGGAGAAAGTTTGAGTTTTCAACCTAAAAGTGCAGGTTTTGCTTTTTCATCGCCTCCGGCGGGTGAAGAAGCTTCGGGACGCTGAAGAGCCTTAGCAGGCTGAGTCTACTCAGTCAGAGGGGGCTGCTTTTGCGTTTGAGAAGGCATTGCAGGTGAAGATGTCTACAGAGATGAACCTGGAGTTCCAGGCGATTATGGACCGGAAGGTGCCTGTCCTACCGGCTCTTCCTACAGATCAGAAGCTCGACGGCGACAACTACCGCATTTGGCGCGTTATGATGTTGGCCATTCTGGAGTCCTATGATTTGGCGGAGTTGGTACAGGAAGATATTGACCGGCCTTCGGTAAGAGATGAGTCCAAACTCTCTTCCGATGCTCGTGCGGAGTTGGCCAGGGCCCAGTCTCATTGGGACAAACTGAATGCCAGGATTCGATCCTTTCTCTTTCTATCATGCACTACAGCCGTGATCGCTCACATCGAGCACTTGACGGTGGCTCGTGAGATATGGCTGGAGCTTGATCAAATGTACAATCGGATGACCCTAATGAAGAGGGTTTCTTTGGAGGTACAGATGCGGACCTTGTCCGTCAATAAGTCTTCTTCGCTAAGGGAACACATTAACAAGCTAAGGCAGCTACAGATGCAGGTTCAGAATGCGGGGAAGCCGATCTCCTCCGAAGACATGGCAATTACACTCTTGTCCCAGTTGCCGCCACGATTCGGTACATTTTACTCTGCCCTTATTGCTTCGGGGCGAGAGTCTACTCTTCGGTGGGAAGAGTTGGTTCCTATGGTCTTGGACCAAGAGGAACAGTTAAAGGGACAGAATGCTTCCAAGACGGAGGCGTTGACAGGTCAAGCCTCTCAGAAGAAGGGGAAGGACCAAAAGAAGAAGAAGGGGGATAACAAGTCCAAGAAGGACAAGGAGAAGGACAAGGACAAAGACTCCACATGCCATATTTGTGGAAAGACTGGCCATTGGAAGAAGGATTGCCCTGACAAAGACTCGAAGGACACCAAGAAGAAGGAAACCAAGGATTCTGGAGCGGTGGCTGCACCCTCATCAGCTGCATTTCTACATCTAGTTGTCATTGAGGACGCTTCACCGAATGCTTCTGATGCTGCGATGGCGGCTTCCCAATCTCGAGAGTGGATTATTGATAGTGGTGCCTCACGGCACATGACTCCTTCATCAGATGGTGTTGCCCAGCTGCGACCTTCGCGTGGGCAGGTTCTCATTGGAGACAGCTCTTCTGTTTCTATTGCAGGTCGGGGTAAGATGCAGCTTATTCCGGATGGACGAGGTGGCACCCATACTTCAGAGGTTTTGCATGTACCAGGATTGGGGTACCATCTCCTTTCAGTCCATAAGATTTGCTCCCTTGGTCTTCTGGTGGAGTTTGACAGTTCTACAGTGCGAGTCCTTGATCGTGAATCGAGGAAGGTTCTATCATGTGGATATGAGGAGAACGGCATTTACAAACTGCAGTCTTCCACTGCTCTCTCTACTCTTCTTCTTACCTCACAGTCACAGTCTGAATTATGGCATGCTAGGTTTGGTCACCTGAACTATGACTATCTTCGGAAGGCGTCACGGGGACAGCTTGTTCGAGGGTTGCCGGATATAGTGGTGAGCCAGCAGCCATGTGTCTCCTGCATAAGGGGGAAGCAGCATAGAGATGCCATTCCCCATACCGCTTCGCGGCGGTCTACTTCACCGATGGAGTTAGTATCTACGGATCTATGTGGCCCTATGAGGAATGAGTCCCTGCGTGGGAGCTCGTACTTCATGCTGATCGTGGATGACTATAGCAGGATGACATGGGCCTACTTTTTAGCACTAAAATCAGAAGCTTTCTCGCACTTCAAGGATTGGCTTCTCTTTGAGGAGAACCGATCAGGCCGGAAGTTGAAGACCTTGCGATCCGACAAGGGAGGTGAATTTGTCTCTAATGAATTTGCTCGGTTTTGTGCAGATAGAGGAATTCACCAGGAGTTTGCCAATACGAATACTCCACAAGAAAATGGTATTCTCGAACGGAAGAACCGCAGTGTGATCGAGATGGCGCGCACCATGATGGAGCACCGACAGACCCCCCAGGTTCTGTGGGCCGAGGCTGTGGCTACTGCAGTCCACATTCTTAATCAATCTCCTACTTCGGCCATGGAAGGGATGACTCCATTTGAGGCGTATTTTGGGTCGAAGCCAGATGTTTCTTACTTTCGGGTCTTTGGGTGTGATGCCTATGTTCACATTCCCAAAGCTCACCGTGATAAATTCGAAGCGGCTTCCCGCAAACAGGTATTTGTTGGCTACAGCTCCCAGTCCCAAGGCTACCGACTCTATGATCCCGTCAAGCGGGATGTATATACTAGCCGTGATGTGCGGTTTGTGGAGGTTCCGGCTTCTTCAACGGGTGAGGAGCATCCCGTTCTTGGAGATCCAGGGGAGAGTTTGGCTCCTTCTACAGTTCCACTGGAGCCTGTGCCGTTTGATTATGATTCTGTTTCTGACACAGAGTCTACCGTTCCACCGGATCCTTCTGACGAGTTACCACCGGTGGACATTCCAGAGTCTTCTACTGATGGAGAACGACGAGGGGAGGTTCGGCCTCCTCCTCGCTGGGCCCGTGACACACTCCGTGATTCAGGGATCGAGGGGGTTCCTGAGGAGTGGGGACCGCAGGATGGTCCGCGGCGGTCACGGAGGCACCAGGCGCATTCTTCGGAGCTTGTGTGCTCCAATTATTGTTTGATGTCCCGAGTTATGCAGGATCGAGAGCCCACCTCCGTGAAGGAGGCTTTACAGTCCGCCCCATGGAAGAAAGCTATGGAAGCTGAGTTGGAGGCTATTGAGAGGAATGGCACTTGGTCACTTGTGCCACGCCCCCCGAAGAAGAAGGTGATTGGAGTCAAGTGGGTCTTCAAGACCAAATATCTCAGTGATGGTACTTTGGATAAGCACAAGGCTCGCCTTGTTGCTAAGGGTTTTGCCCAGCGCCCAGGGATTGACTGTCATGACACCTTTGCCCCTACAGCTCGAATGGCAACCATTAGAGCTGTTCTTGCTTTGGCTGGCCATAGGAGATGGCCTGTTTATCAGCTGGATGTGAAGTCGGCCTTCCTGAATGGTGATTTGAAGGAGGAGATCTACGTTGAGCAGCCTCCTGGCTTGGTTCTTCAGATGGGAAAGTCTACAGGTTGAAGAAGGCCCTGTATGGTCTCAAGCAGGCCCCGCGAGCTTGGAACGAGAAGATTGATTCGTTCCTCCAATCTCAGTTGGAATATCGGCGGTCCAAGGCCGATCCGCAGCTGTATGTTCACACTTCCGAGGATGGTTGTGTGCTGTTTGTATTATATGTTGATGATTTGATTGTCACAGGTGATGATGCACAGCAGGTCCAGGAGACAAAGTCAGCTTTACATCGGACGTTCGAGATGACGGATTTGGGGCTCCTCCATTTCTTTTTAGGACATGAGATTTTTCAGTCTCAGAGGGGGATCTTTCTCTCCCAACAGAGATATGTACAGGAGCTCTTGGTGTCTTTTGAGATGGAAGATTGTCGGGCCCTCTCTACTCCTATGGATCCGAACTGGAAGGCCACTTCCCACTCAGCTTCTCCTTTGGCGGATGCTTCCCGCTATCGACAGTTGATAGGGTCTTTGATTTGGCTTCTCAACACCAGGGTTGATCTATGTTTTGCTGTTGGGCTCTTGGCAGGGTTCATGAGTGAACCTAAGACGGTGCATTGGCAGGCTGCTCAGAGGATACTTCGGTATCTGAGGGGGACGTCTGATTTGGGGATTCATTACCCCGCAGGGACAGATGGGTCAGATCTTGTACTTGCAAGTTGGAGCGACTCGGATTGGGCCGGTGACGTGGACCACAGGCGGTCTACAACAGGTTACTGTTTTACTTTGGGTGCAGGTGTTATTTCTTGGAGTAGCAAGAAGCAGCCCACGGTAGCCCTTTCGTCTACTGAGGCGGAGTATCGGGCCGCATCTTCCACCACATGCGAGGTTGTGTGGCTTCGGAGATTGTTGGAGGAGTTGGGTGCCCCCAAACTCGTCCTACATTGCTGCGATGTGACAATGAGAGTTGCATTGCCTCGGCGAGGAACCCTGTTTTTCATGCCCGGACGAAGCACATTGAGATCCAGTACCACTTCATCCGAGAAAAGCTTTTGGATGAGACCATCACTGTGGAGTATTGCAAGACGGAGGATAATCTTGCGGATTTGTTTACGAAGGCGCTTCCTCAGGCTCTACTTCGGCAACATTCCAGATCCCTCAGGCTTCTGCCCTGTCCAGGCTCTAAGAGGGGGTGTCAGAGATCATAGCCTGTTTTCAGGCAGGCAGCAGCTGCACAGTCCAGCTGCACAGTCGGACTGTGCAGTCGGACTGCCACGTGGCAGTCCGACTGCCTGCAGCTGTTTTTTATCAGGCTGCGCCCTATTTTGGCGCCCCATTCCAGGCAGATTTTCGCCTATTTATTGCTGACGTTTTCAGCAGTCTGGCATTCATTCTCTGTCGCAGATTACAGACCGGTGCCGTGCAGATCTCTGTCTCTGTTCGCAGATTTCAGACAACAGACAGTGCAGACTGCAGCAGACTTCGAGGTGGACAGCAGGTCGCATCGTCGAGGTGGAGACACGCAGTCCAGCGCACTGCGCCCGTGTATATCTTTGTATTCAGCATTCTTTATACAGCAGATCTTCAGTGTACACTGTCTCTTTCTCTCCCTTCTCTCTCTGTGTTCTCTCTCTCTCAGTCCTACGCTTCCACACCGCTGCACTCTGACAGCATTTTCGCTTGAGGCGGAGGCCGAAGGTAGAGGAGTGTGTGGAAGAGGTGGAGAAAGAGAAAGAGGAGGAAGAGATGCAATGGAGATGGAGGAAAAGGTAGAATAGGAAGAGATGGAGGAGGAGGAGAAGACACACATGCAAAAGAAGGTAATGGGACATGCAAGGACAGAAAAAATGGGTCATAATAGAAAAACAGCCCTAATGTTTTTTAAATAAAAGCAACCCTTTAAAAAACTTTTTCATTTCACGACCCCGTTTTGTGAAAAGAAACAAAATAGCAAGAGATAAAGGAGGAGATTGGACATACAAGGAGAGTGAAAAAACACGAGTTGTAAAAGAAAAATAGCCCACACGTTCTTTTTAATAAAAGAAACCCATTTTTAAAGAAATTTGTTTTGCAAAAAAATTTCCATTTCACAATTGAAAACAAAACATTTTGCATGTTCCAAGGATTCGCATTTCACCAAGACGAAATGCATTTTTTGATTACTATGGTTACATCCTGACACAAATAAACCTAGTAGATCTTTTTACAAAGGCTCTTTCTCAACTTTGAAGCTTTTTAGCAAGCCTTCACATTTCACCAAGACAAAATGCATTTTTTGATTGCTATGGTTACATTCTGACACAAATAAACCTAGTAGAGCTTTTTACAAAGGCTCTTTCTCAACTTTGAAGCTTTTCAGCAAGCTTTGAACTTATTTTCTTTTGTAAACTGCTTGATACTCTCTACTTCACCTATACAATAGAGGGAATTTTGTAGGCTTTGATTTTATGCCTTTAGCTCCCTCCTATGAGCCTTGTAGGACTAGTTATAGTTAGTTAAGAAAATTGAAAAACATAGGACATTTAGTCATAACAACAAGGACACTTGATCCTAATTTTATGGTTTAGGATTACTTATATTATTAAACCCTATTTTCACCTATAACAAGTGTACATTATTTTTGTCGCAATGCATTTTGTATTGGCTTGCTCTCCTTGTCTCGTTCTCTCACTCAACTCCCTCCCAAAGAATCCCATAAACCATGCTAGAATCAATTGACGCAAGTATTGGGGCTACTGTCAAAGTGCAACGATGCGGAAGCATGGGACCAAGACCGAGAGAGTAAGGTGAACACACACAGAGAGAGAGAGAGAGAGAGAGAGAGAGAGAGAGAGAGAGAGAGAGAGAGAGGAACAAGAAGATCTGCTGTATGAAGTATGCTGAATACAAAGGAATGCAGAGCACACGGGAGCAGTCCGTATGTCTGCATATCTCGACCTCAACAATGTCTCCCTGCTGGACACCTCAAAGTCTGCTGCAATCTGCCCGATCTCTGCCCTGAAATCTGCAACTGCAAGTGTAAGAGAGTGTGCTGGTGTCAGGCTATTTATAGCCTGCTGAAAATGCCAAAAAACTGTCAGATGGGTTGCATTAAATGCAGCCGACTGTACTGCAAACTGTCCAACTGGACTGCCACATGACAGTCCGACTGCATCTGCATATCTGGCTGCTGACATGGCACTGCTGACGTGGCACTGACAGATGGTAAGCCTGCTGCACACACCCAAAACACTCTTGAATGACTGCCCGGCTGGAAAAATACATATGGACACAGCCTAACCGAGGAAAATGCCTATCCAAAGGATGACAATCTCTAACACCCCCTCTCAGATCCTGGATGAGGCATGAGGCTGAGGGATTTGGAATGTCATCGAAGTAGAGCCTGGGGAAGCACCTTCGTAAAAGGATCTGCAAGATTGTCCTCCGTCTTGCAATACTCCACATCTATGGTCTCATCCAAAAGCTTCTCCTTGATGAAGTGGTACTAGATCTCTATGTGCTTCATCTGGGCATGGAATACAGGATTCCATGCCAAGGCAATGCAACTCTCATTGTTGCACCGCAAAATAGTAGGACGAGTCTAGGGGTAGCCAAGCTCCTCCAACGATCTCCGAAGCCACACAGTCTCACATGTGGTAGAAGACGCGGCCTGATACTGCGCCTCAATCAAAGATAGGGCTACCGTGGACTGCTTCTTGCTACTCCAAGAGATAACACTTGCACCCAAGGTAAAACAATAACCTGTAGTACACCACATGTGGTCCACATCACCAACCCCCAATCCGAATCACTCCAACCTGCAAGGACAAGATCAGAAGCACCTGTACCTGCGGGGATAGTAAAGCCCTAGGTCGGAGGTCCCCCTCAAAAACCGTAGTATCCTCTGAGCAGCCTACTAATGCACCTGCTAAGGTTCACTCATGAACCCAATCAAGAGACCTAAAGCAAAACATACATCAACCCATGTGTTAAGGAGCCAAATCAACAATCCAATCAGCTGACGGTAGCAGGTAGCATCCACCAAAGGAGAATCCGAGTGTGAAGTGGCCTTCCAATTCGGATCCATAAGAGAAGAAATGGTCCTGCAATCCTCCATCTCAAAAGTCACCAAGAGCTCCTGTACATATCTCTACTGAGAGATGAAAACCCCCCTCTAAGTCTGATAAATCTCGTGGCCCAAAAAGAAATGGAGAAGGCCTAAATCCGTCATCTCGAACTTCTGATATAAGGCTGCCTTCATCTCTTCGACCTTCTATGCATGGTCACCTGTAACAATCAAGTCACCAACATACAAAACAAACAACACACATCCACCCTCGAAAGTGTGCACATAATGTTGTAGATCGGCCTTGGAGCACCGATATCCCAACTTTTCCTATAGGAACGAGTCAATCTTCTCGTTACAAGCACACAAAGCTTGCTTTAGGCCATGTAAGGCCTTCTTCAACTTGTAAACCTTCCCATCTGAGGATCCAAAGCCAAGAGGCTGCTTGACATAGATCTCCTCCTTCAAGTCACAGTTCAAGAAGGCCGACTTCACATCCAACTAAAAGACAAGCCATCGTCTATGACTAGCCAAGGCAAGAACAGCACAAATCGCCGCCATAAGAGCAGTGGGAACAAAAGTATCACGGAAATCAATGCCTGGGCACTGACCAAAACCTTTAGCAACAAGGCAAGCCTTGTGCTTGCCCAAAGAGCCATCACTATGATACTTGGTCTTGAAGACCCATTTGACACCAATCACCTTCTTATGAGAGGGACAAGGCACAAGGTCCCAAGTGCCATTCCTCTCAATAGCCTCCAACTCAGCTTCCATCGCTTTCCACCAATTGTCAAACTGTAAAGCCTCCTTCACAGAGGTAGGCTCTCTATCCTGCATAACAGGAGACATCAAACAGTAGTTAGAGCAAACAAGCTCCATAGAATGTACCCGATGCCGCCGTAACCTCCGCGGTCCATCTTGCAGTTGCCACTCCTCAAGGACCCCCTCGATCCTTGAATCTCGGAGCGTGTCACAGGCCCAATGAGAAGAAGGCCGGATCTCACCTTGTTGCTCTCCATCTATTGAAGTTTCTAGAAGGTCCACTGACGACAAGGGAGCACTCGATGAATCCCGTGGCTAGGAACTAAGCTGCTCATCCAAAGAAGAGTCCTCCACAGAGAGAGCCTCCAGAGGAACAGTTTCTAGGGCCCAGCTATCACCGGGATCTCCAAGAACAAGGTGATCCTCACCCCCCTCTAGGGCTAGAACCTCCACAAATCGAGCATCACAACTCCTGTAGACATCTTGCTTAACAGGATCATACAATCGATAGCCTTGGGATTGCGAGCTTTAGCCCACAAACACCTCTTGTTTGGAAGCCGCTTCAAATTTGTCACGCTGGGTCTTCGGGATGTGAACATAGGCATCACACCCAAAAACCCTAAAATAAGAAACATCTGGCTTGGACCCAAAGTACCCCTCATATGGAGTCATACCAACAACAGCGGAAGTAGGGGAATGATTAAGGATATGAACTGCAGTAGCCACAATCTTAGCCCATAAACACTGAGGTGTCTCACAATGCTCCATCATGGTACAGGCCATCTCGATTACATTGCGATTCTTCCACTCCAAGATGTCATTCTCCTGAGGGGTGTTTGAATTAGCAAACTCCCTAGTGAATACCACAATTTGCACAAAAACAAGTAAACTCATTAGAAACAGATTCTCTGCCCTTATCCAATCGTAAGGTCTTCAGCTTCCGGCCCAATCGATTCTCCTTAAAGCGCAACCAATCCTTAAAGTTAGAGAAAGCCTCTGACTTCAGCTTCAAGAAATAAGCCCATATCATCTTGCTATAATCATCTATAATTAGCATGAAATACAAGCTCCCTCTAAGGGACTCTGTCCTCATCAGTCCACAAAGATCGGTAGAAACAAGCTCCAAGGGTGCTAAAGACCGCCTCGAAGCCTTGCTGAGAACAACATCGCGAGTCTGCTTCCCACGGATGCATGTACACAAGGCTGCTGGCTCACCACAAGATCCGACAAACCTCGAACAACCTATCCCTTAGACAACTTCCAAAGGTAATCATAATAGCCAAACTGAGCATGCCAAAGCTCGGACTAAGTTTGTGAGGTAAGAAAAAGAGAAGTCAAGACAAAAGAAGACCGCAACTTGTAAACTCCATTCTCCTCACAACCTGAACAAAGAACCTGTCTTAATCCTCGATCAAGAATCCGAAAAGAATCCACGTCAAATTCGACCAAAAGGCCGAGGGCAAAAATCGTATGAACCGAAAGAAGATGATAACCCAAGGCCGGCACATAAAGTACCTCGAATGTATGGGCACCACCACGTCCATCTGGAATAAGATACATGTTACCCTATCCCTGTATAGGAATAGACAAATTGTCACCAATGATAATCTAGCCATGCAAAGGCCGCAAATGAGCAATACCTGCTGAAGAAGGAGTCATGTGCCAGGAGGCACCACTGTCAACAATCCACTCCCAAGTATATGGGGCCGTCAACACAGCATCAGAAGCTGTTGGGGGAATCCTCAACCACCTCCAAATGGAGGAAAGCAACTAATGAGGAAGCAACTACTGCTCTGAAATCCTTTGAAGATTTCTCCTTCTCCTTCTTCTCCTTGTCGGGGCAATCCTTCTTCCAGTGACCTGTTTTGCCACAAATGTGACAAGTAGACTCTGTGTCTTTGTCCTTTTTAGATTTGTCCTCCTTCTTTTGATCCTTCCCCTTCTTCTAAGAGGACTAACCAACCAAGGCCTCAGATTTCGAAGCATTGATTCCTTTCATTTGCTCCTCTTGGTCTAAGACCATAGGAATCAACTCTTCCCACCAAAGAGTCTCAGGCCACCCTGAAGCAATCAAGGCGGAATAATTCCTCCTCTTGGAACAACAACAAATAATAGCAACTTCACCGACTTTGCTCCTTTTCCGCACGCCCACGCTCGCTTCAGCCTTGTTCCGATGATGCACAGCCCTCCCACTCGCCTCGAACATTGGAAACGCAGCCTTGTGTCGCGCTGAAATCTCCTCTTCATATGGGTTCTTCACTCAATCAGTCCGTCTTCACTACTCTGATACCTTGTCAAAGTACAGCCATGCGGAAGCGTGGGACCAAGACTAAGAGAGTAAGGTGAGCATAGAGAGAAGAGAGACAGAAAGACAAAAGAACAAGATCTGTTGTATGAAGCATGTTGAATACAAAGGAATGTAGATATGTACACGGGCGCAATCCGTATGTCTATGTATCTGCAACTCCAAGTGTAAGAGAGTGTGCTGGTGTCAGGCTATTTATAGCCTGCTGAAAATGCCAAAAATTTGTCAAGTCGGCTGTAGCCGATTGTCCGACTAGACTGCCAGTGGCAGTCCAATTGCATCTACATATCTGGCTGCTGACGTGGCACTGACAGATGGTAAGCCTGCTCCGCACACCCAAAACACTCTCGAATGGCTTCCTGGCTGGAAAAATACATATGGACACAGCCTAACTAAGGAAAATGCCTGTCCAGGGGTGACAATCTCTAACACTACACACATCAATACATCAAGTCTAAGTTTTCCACTTTATTGGCCCTATTTGATCAATATTATACATTTCATATTTGCCTCCTATATACCAATCATGATGATAAGATGTCAATAAGCACACTTGGAAGCCCTAACAATTGTGTAGTAAGTGCCCACAATCCTAAGTAACTACCACTTCCAATTGCTAGTCGTCTTGAATCTAGCTCTCAGCCTATCCTCTCTCTCTCCATCATAGGTCCATCAATCAAGGAGATGGCATTGGAAGTGCATGCATGAGTTGCAGAACTAGAGGCTCAAATCAAGAAAGAAAGCGGAGCCTAAGAAAACAGAAACCCTAGAAAGCAAACCAACAAAGTCTTGGATAACCACTGACAGCTGAAAGGCAACAGCAAAGTCTTACTTTGCTTCTTGAGACTGAATCCCAAACTTAAGAAGAGGAACCCTGCAAACTCTAGAAAGACTTCCAAAACCTCAAGTGAAACAGACAATCTAACGACCTTTAAAAAACACTCAAGGAATCTCTAAAAGGGAACCTAAATCAGACTTCTGATGCATGGAAACAGACACAGAGTACTGGATTAACATGTGGTCGAAAACAAAAAGTTCCTGAACCACAGTAACAAACTTTGTCCAAGAAGAGCTCAAAGAATACCTATGTCACATCTTGTCTTTTGAGTTCTCATTGAAATATATGTCTTGCAAACTCATTAACAAGTATGATTTGACGTTAGACATTCCATAATTTTCTCACTGCAGACATAACAATGCCATACCGTTCAGAAACACTGATAGACTTTGCAATTCAGATGCAAGATATTGAGAGCAACTTACAGTCGGTCTCTTTGTGCGCCCATATACAAGTTCAAAAGCTGCTATATGTTCTTTCCGAAATCTCTTTCCTTTAACCCAATCCTTTTTCTCAATAGTTTCTTTCTTATTTGCACTATTAGTCGAGGAATGAACATCCAGCAGTGAAAATTCTTGGACTATAGCATTTTCAGGAAGCATATCATCTGTCGGTTCTTTGTTGGCCTGTTCTTCTCCTATTTCTTCATTATCGGCGAGCATCAGCAATTCTGGAGGCGGTTCCTTCAGAAAGTATAGAACATCCTTTCGATCAAGTCCGGTCTCTCCAACTAGGCTTTTGATCTGTAAAGACAACCAGGAAAAATGAAGTTAGCAGTAAAATGCATAAGCCAGGTCTTAAATATTTCTCTCATGAGATAAAATTTGTGAATCAGGAAATGAGTAAATTGCATGGACAAATGAAGTATCTCACATTAACTTTTCTTCGGGGAATTCTTGCAGCAGCTGCCAGCTTTCTTAGCTGCCACTTCTCCAATCTGACCTCCCTCTTGTCTTCTAGATCGTCATCATCATAATCAGTATCCTCATCTTCAGTGTTACTAAACCCATCCACGATGTCCTCATTCACTGCCTCAGCATCGGCAGAACTTGTTACACCTTCCAAATTCTCAAAAACTGAATTCAGCTCATTTTCAAGCTTTAGAAGGTCTGTATCTCCTAATTCTTCATTGTCTAGATCTTCTGAATCATTCTCCAAGTCTTTCTCCAGCATTTCAAATAATGACTCCCAAGCATCAACTTCCGCTTTCTTCTTCGAGTTCTGCAGAGACACCAAGGTAAATGTATGCAATGGCATCATTAAATGCAGAAAGTGCCAGGTGAGTGCATGTGTGAATTGCGTTGACCCACTGGGAGAAGCTGTTTCTAATTCAACTGCTTGAATATCTCCAAGAAAAGGATAGGATGTTTTCAAGTACACACAGTATGGATGGCAAGGGATGCCACAATACTGGAATATGCGTGCTCAGTTGACTCAAATTCTACCAAAGAGAGAATAAACGCGTATAAGCCACACTTGCGGATGCTCATATGAGCGGAATCCTGTAACAGGATGCAGCCAGAGAGAAGCACCTATGAAAAGCAAGAACAAGACGCATAAAAGGAGAATAGCGCAGGGAACGCATACAGGACTGTGCATGCTTGATAATACCCTGATTGCGCAGACGATGCTATGGAGACTGTCGATGGTTTTCTGGATTGATGTATGCACATGTGCGAGTATAAAGGTTTCTTAAAAAAGGACATGCAGCACCCGTACCTTACCAGCTGCTGCTGCGGCAGAAACCATGGCTCGGCTTCGAGCTTTGATGACCAGTCGGGCGCGAGGGGAGAAGGGCTGGCATGACCACCGTTCCCGAGGGAAACTTGCACCACGAACGTACCTCACCGACCTCCCATGCAGGGGAGGAAGCTGAGAAGAGACTGCGGTTGTTCGACCAGACGAGCAGCAGCAGCAACTCTCTAACGCCATAGCTGCCATTATACTGTCGCAGCTTGTATCCAGTTTTCTTACATTTATGATTTATGACAAGATTTTCTTCTAAAACTCTTCTGAAATATTTTTATGCGACCATCGGCATAAGGCCGGCTACACACCGGGAAAAAGTCCCCACACCGCCCTTAAAACACTCCGGGATTTCTTTACAAGCTAAGCACGATCACATTGGTCTAAGGTAGTTGGCCCATTGGTTAGACCTCGTGCCTTATAGCCCATTGGTTAGAGCTCATGCCTTATAGGGCCATTGGTAAAAACTTTTGGAATAAAATTACTTGTCCTTTCCACTTGGGCTCACACTTGACCTAGGGGCAGCAGAAATGCCCACATCTATTTGTCACCCAAATTTTGCAGGTGCAATTATACATTGACACATCAAACATACGCTCCTTCATTTTGTGATGCAAACTGGCCGTCTAGGCCTGTGTGTAATGGACCTAATATGTTGGGTAATGTCAAAGTAGGAGCTGCACCATGCCCAAGTCCCTTAAATTGGACATGTAGAAACCATATCGGTTGCCAAACAACCTCAAGGGCTCACTAGTTTATGCCAGCATTGTGTGCATATTCTAGCAGAGTTTAATCCTAAGGATGGACCACTCATTATTTGGCTTTATCATTTTCTTCCCAATGCACTTTTCTTTAGTGGACAGGGCCCAAGGATCGCGAGGTAATTACAAGCGACCATCAGTGTGCTCGACTATGGCGGCCAAAGCGCCTCCATCTTACCTACCTTCTTCGAATCCATTCGTGCCCCTGCAGTGTCTCTCTTTCCTGTGATGTGGTCCCATAATAAGCTACCCACATTCTTGAAAATATGCATGAGATCCAACAAATGGTTTATTTGTAAGTGGATCCAATACGGCAATTCGTAGAAAACCGAGAACCTTCGCATTCTACTTGGATATGACTCCTTATGGACCATTTTCAACTCGTATCAACTTTGGGCATTCATTCGTAATACTAGAGGTCATCCAAGAAAACCTTCTCTCAGTTCATGACCCTCCGACAAGAAAACAACGTGACCTTGATATACCATATTTTTCATGGTTTGTGACCTTCGAGAGTCTAACACAATGGACATGCATGATAACCTAAAGTAACCAAACATGTCACAACACCCCTATCTAGTCAACACAGACTTGAACGAGCTATGCTAGATATTACCAACGACAATGAAAGCCCACTTATCTAAGTACTTCTTGAATCCCAAAAAGTCATGCATGGTCCACATGAGAATGGCTCGTATATTAGCGGGACCGTCGACCATCGTGCTTGCTCATGTCTTTCATAGCGACCCCCCCCCACAAAATCTTGAGCTCATCAACTTATGGGCAGAGGTAGGCATTATGTTCTTGACTTTGTAGCACCCAAGAACAAGCAAGCTAAAAATTAGGTGTCCTTTCTTCATAGAAAGTCATGGTGAAATGTTGTAGTTAACAAGGACTACAAGCCACACATTGTAAGAAGTTTGCGGAGACCAAATGGATTCACGCCATCCATAGCAAGACTGAGCTAAATATTCCTTAGCTCTCGCCTAGAAAGGTGTTGTCAATGTGGCTCCGTGCATGTGAATTTGTTGATATTCATTGGACTCCTTCTGTGGATCTATTCTACACATGCCACATTGTCAAGCTCGCCATGTCTGACATACGAAACATGTGATGTATATACAATATAAGTGGAAAGTGTTTAAGAGACTTCTGAGGGCTGGTTTACCCTTGCAAGTCTTGCCGATACCTATGAGCACACACTTCGGATATGACTCCATAGTCATGTAGTCTCCTTGAAACATCACATAATCATTGACACATGCATGGATACCGTTATAGTCTATGCCAAGCTTTCATAACACCAATCGTGCATAATCACACGGGACTCAGGTATCATGTTTTCAGGTGGTAATATATGATACTTTAGCAACCTAAGTACCTGAACAACTCGGTTACACTCGCATCGCTCCACCATACTTTCCTTACACACTTAGGAGCACAAGTAATGTCTTCAAGTAAGATACTCAGCACCCATCATATAATGGTATGGATGCTTCCTCTCTCTCACTGGATTAGATGACTCGGTATCCATAGGCAAGGTCTAAGATTGGAGAAAGGTCCGAAAGGCCCATTGTCTCCTCTAGTATCGAGGGTATAGTCTGTGATGTACCCTCCAATTGGTGTATCGGCTTAGACACTCCATCCATCACACACCCACCCACAAACTCTTCTAACAGGCCGCAATAGGTGCATTCCTTGGGATGAAGTGTCACCTCTCTGTACAAATTTCACAGGCATGTCTAATATTTTTGTATATGATATTCAATTACTTTGCAAATGTAAAGCATGATGATTGATACATACTTTTCTTACCGTTTGCTCAAAGTCTAAGATCACTTGGGTCAATGATCTCTGATTGAAACTCGTCGAGATGTCATATGTGTTTTATATAGACAAGCAACGCTTTCGTATGATTGCCAGCTTGTAAGGACACTAGACACGCTAATTAAGATACGCCTCGCGATCTTTGACATCATGACCATCATCATTCTCCATTTGGTCTATGTTACGGCAAACAATAGGTTTTTGTTCTCCTCATTGATGATCTTCCTCCATTTCTCTACCTCTCTCTCTCTCTCTCTCTCTCTCTCTCTCTCTCTCTCTCTCTCTCTCTCTCTCTCTCTCTCTCTCTCTCTCTCTCTCTCTCTCCATTAGTTTCTAATACCAGGAGGCATATTCCACGGTGGATTCCGTAAAATTATATTTATTGTCGGGGCTCATACACAAGGTGGATTCCTTGTGCGAAAAGTCGATGGGGATGCTTGTCCTTTTCGGGCATCTCGTTAATTTAATGTGCAAGTGGATGATTCCATAGCAGGTGATTCTGCAAAATACATATTTAAATTAATGGACGTTTATAAGTTTGGAGTGCACACTCGTAATAAATTAAGGTTAGGACTGAGTTCTAACCAATTTATTTATTTTGTAGCTGAAGACTGCTAGGTATTCACTTTTATCGGTTTAATTTTATTATTTTTTAACAATTGTGAATGCTTTAGTTGATGTGTAGAGCAGGTAGCGGTGGCATTGTGAAGCACTGGGCAATAACGGGTATTCAAGTTATTTAGAATAAATTATCATTTTTTATGGACATGTATCTTAGGCGTGGCGCCAATATTTATTTTGACTTGACGCGCTTATTTATTGAAGTGCTTGACATTTATTTATTATTTTGTATGCATATGGGTGTACAATTTAAATATTTGTTATTGGACATTGTATTTGGGCACAGCCCGACTCTTTGGGCGCCCAACCGCTTTATTCTTTATTTGGACAAAAGCAAACACAAAAGCTAAAGCATGCTAATTGTAAATTTGGGCTATTTTTGAGCTTGGAGATGAATAATATATCAAATACATGCTTTGTGGAGCGCTCACACAAGGCATGGGGGGAGATTGTACCCAATTAGTCTTTTTGCTTCATGTCGTGCAAGTCTTCTCTCTTGTTTTTTTGTGCAAAAGTAGAGTTCTTTTGTTCTTGGGGACCTTCCGACGCTCGCTACATACGCATACAACATCCGATCTGCGCACCAGTGGTGTCAAATCGAGGGCTTCCAATCGCTTACCATCTTGCGCGAAGGCGAAGCTCTTGGAATGATTGAGCTCTACAGTCAGTCTCGCGACAATCCGTCAATACCAGCATATTCCTGGCGGTGAAAAACCCCCTGCTACACACTTGGATCGCAAAGGACCAGCCTCTACAGGCGAAGGACCACCCGGGAAGCTCCTTCATCAAGTCGTTTATTCTCAGAAGAAAGAGATAATAATTTTTAATTAGTGTGATTATAAAGCTTAGTAAGCCTTATAAAAAGCTTAATCTTCAAAGTTGAATCGTCTACGGCGAAAAGACGTTCTGAACGGCACCGAATCAGTCAACGACATCCTCTTTTACTACATGATGCCAATGATTATTTTAAATTGTTAATTACTAAGGTATAAACCTTCTAAGCTTTACACAAAGGCTTTGATTCAATTTTCAACCTTCCCATACTGGTTGTTCATACACACCTAGTCTTGAACGGGTTTTTTGACTTCTTTGCAAGTCCCCGTTCACACCTGTGCGTTGGCAAAGCCAAAATCCTAGCACACCGATTGCTATACGCAGTCTACACGGACGAAGTATCCTCTTGAAAGAAGACCGTGACATCAACTTCAGCATCCGCAAAGAAGAAATCTTGCAAAAAGCCACTTTTTAAAAAAAAGAGAGAAATAAGCCTTGTAAATATGACTTTGAGCTATGCTCATCCCACTAACAAGATTTCGAGTGTGTGAGGTTGTTTGAAATTTTGCAGGATGTTTGATCAAACCATGGAAGATTTTATGGCCAAAGATGATTTATTGGAACCAACAATGGAGCAAAAACTGGACCTAATTATGATACAGCTTCAAGAGGAACGAAGAGCACGTCAAACTTTGCAAGCTCAATTGGCCAGTTTGCAATGATCTACTGCCGACCAAGATGGACCGCAATCTGAAGATATTATATGATGTACGGTCGATGCGACACTTGAAGTGCAATCTATTCGGAAAGAAACAAAGATAACTAAAAGAAATTTCAAATTTCGTACTTTCAATAGGTCACGCGATGAAAAGGCTGTACTTGCTTTTATCAGTCAATTTGATGATTATTTCCATGAAGAACAGTATGTTGAGAAAGACAAAATTAAGTGTGTCACTAATCATTTAGTGGACAGAGTATCCCTATGGTGGAATGTTGTCCGCAAAAGCATTGATTGTCCTACTACTTGGGAGACTTTCCAAAAGAAAATTTTGCACAATTTTCTTCCTCCCCAATTCCACGAAAAAGCAATCAAACAGTGGGATCTTTTGCAACAGAGGGATCGTAAGCCTATTTCACAATATACCGAGCATTTTTGGAATGCTTTTTTGCAACTTCGAATGCTCGAAGATGTACCTGAGGCAACCCATAAACGCAAGTTTATGTCTAGCTTACTTGGTCATTTTTATGCGGAGGTGAATATGTTCAAGCCAACAACTCTCGAAGATGCAATTTCCTTGGCCCATGATGCTGAAGACAAAATTCGAGGACGAGAGAAGCGACCTCACAATAATACCTAACTAATGGTAACTTCGGTTCAAAACAATTCAATTCAAATTTTCGAATATTCAATCAAAATTATTTCCTTCCATCTTCATTCTGTAAATATTGGACACGACCCCTTGCTTTACCATCAAACACAAATCCAAATCCTAAGCCATCTTTCTAGCCAAATCCCAACATTTCTAAACTTTCCGCTATTACCAATAATGTGTCTAAGGCCAAATCTATAGTCTGTTACAAATACTATCAACCTGGACATCTAGCATCGAATTGTCAATCCAAAAAACTAACTATTCACATAAACTATTTAGGAGCAACAGAAGATGAAGAACATGAAGAAATGCCAGATTTTACGGAAGATGATGACGATAACAGTACTACTTCAGATACTTTACCAGGTATGCCAAATCCCCACTCTTTATTAACGACGAAATGTCTTGTGCATGATAGAGAAAAGACTATTTTACATGATGATGGGAGCACACATGACTTTATTTCTGCAAAATTGGTCAAAGAATTGAAATTACGTACTGTTTCTACTCATTATCGCATCAAGGCTGTATTCTTAGGCACTAGATACAATGGAACACAAGAAGTGCATGACTTAGAAATTTCTTAGTTGTGCCTTTGCAATCTAGTGACATTATCTTAGGAACACCTTGGCATCATCAGTATAATCCCGAATATAAACTATTCCACGCATTCAATGAAGATCCATTCTAATGGAAAACAAATCATATTGTATGGTATGCATACTTTCGATAATTTTCCATTGCTTAGTCATACACAGGCTAAACGTGCATTACGAAAAGGTAGAAAATCTTACTTAATATGGGTGAATGAAATTGAAGTTAAAGAAAATCAGATGCATCCTAGGCACGTACAATTTTTTTCACAATTTCAAGATTGTTTTGCTGCTGACTTACCACCTGGCTTACCACCTATACGTCCCGAAGATCACAAAATAGACCTAATTCTTGGATCACAACCACCATGTAAAGCACCTTATAGACATAACCAAATTGAACTAAAAGAAATTCAAGTCCAAGTTGAAGAATTGTTAACCCGAGGACTCATTAGGTCCAGTAGTTTTCCATTTGGTGCACATGTCCTATTAGTGAAGAAGAAAAACAATACCTATAGGATGTGCATTGATTATCATGTCCTAAATAAGATCATTGTCAAGAATAGATATTCGATCCCTAGGGTAGACGATCTTATGGACAAACTACAAGGGTCTGCAATATTTAGTAAGATAGATCTTAAATCTCGATACCATCAAGTACAATTGGACACATCTGATATTTTCAAAACTGCATTTAGAACACAATTTGGACACTATGAATTCCTTGTTATGCCTTTTGGTTTAACTAATGCACCAACCACATTCAGTCGTATGATGAATTGCATATTTTTGAAGCATCAGCATTGTGTCATTGTTTTCTTTGATGATATATTAGTTTTCAGTAAGAATGAGAATGAGCATTATAAATATTTATCCTTGGTTTTTAATTTATTGAAAGAGAATCAATTCTATGCTAATCCTGAAAAGAGTGAATTTTTCCAAACACAAATTGAATACTTAGGACATATTGTTTCATCCGAAGGTATTAAAGTTGACCCAAAAAAAATAGAAGCAATTTTGAATTGGCCGATACCTAAAAATGTATACGAATTACGTTCTTTCTTAGGTTTTGCTAGATTTTACAAAAAATTTGTGAGAAAATTTTCATTGCTTGCATTATCTATTGTGTATCATTGGTCCGACAATCAACAAAAGTCCTTTGATTTATTGAAACATGCTTTAACTCATGCTCCTGTATTGCAATTACCTAACTTCAATAGACCATTTTTCCTAGTAGTCACTGACGCTAGTGGATCTGGAATAGGAGCAGTCCTTATGCAAGATTCCCATCCAATAGCATACTCTAGCTGCAAACTTAAACCCTCTGAACTTAAGTATTCTACCTATGATAAGAATTGCTAGCTGTAGTATAAGCTTTACGTCAATGGAAACACTATTTAATGGGATCTAAATTCATGGTCAAAAGTGACCAACAAAGTATTAAACATCTCCTTAGTCAGCCACAAATATCTGACAGACACATTAAATGTGCTACTTTTATTCAAAGTTTTCATCCACTTATCCAATACCAACCTGGAAAAGAAAATGTTGTTATCGATGCTTTAAGTAGAAGATCGACTATTCATAATATCTATGTGATATCTTTTGATTCTCTTCTCCCTATGAAAGATACCTATGACCAAGACCCTAGTTTTCAAGCTGATTGGAATAAATTAGTTGCAAATAACTGGATTCCAATTGATTCATTGTCTTACGCTGATGGATTTATGTTTTATGAAAAAAGATTATGTGTAATTGTTCCATTTCGATCATTTGTCTTGCATGAAATTCATTGTCCTCCATATCAAGGCCATAGAGGAATTATTTCTACTTTACGTACATTGATTGAAGATTTTTATTGGCCACAGATGGAATCTGATGTTTCTAACTTTGTATCCAAATGTTTAATTTTCCAAAGAGTTAAACGACACCATGGTAAGCAATATGGTTTATTAATGCCTTTACTAATTCGAGAACGATCATGGGAACAAGTTTCAATGGATTTTATCACTGGTTTTCCTAACACTAAAGCTAATCATGATATAATTTGGACTATTGTCGATAGGTTTAGCAAACAAGCATATTTCATTCCATGCAAGAAAACATTAACTGCATCTTAAGTTGCTCAATTGTTTTTGAAAACTGTTTTCACTAACCATGGTTTGCCAAAAGTTATTATTTCTGACAGTGATTCTAGATTCTGCAATAATTTTTGGTGTTGGGGGCAAAGGCGTCTTCGCCGTGCCGCCCCGTGTATTACTACACTGACAGTACCCGCCACTGCACATTGCAGGTGGCGGGCGCCCGTTACGTCACTTTATTCTTTATTCTTTTAGTGACAGTTTGAATAAAAGAAGGCCCGGTCACACATTGTGACTGTTGGAGTTCCCATTTCTTGTCTCTCTTTTTCTTGCTCTTGCTCTCCTGCCATAGCTCGCGTGTAAGCTTCGATCCTTCTCACCTTTCAACTGGTATCAGAGCTTGGCATTCTCTTGCTCGAGCTCGACTCGGTGCTTCCCGACCTTCGCATCGACTCGCTTCACGCATTGGGTCTCCATCCCGGCAGCCATAGCCGACCTCTTGAGCTCCCGACTCTCCCCGACTTCCCGAGCTCCATCTCGGCCTTCTTGAGCTTCATCAGGGCCTTGCCCTTGAGGTATTGCTTCAGCATTTGCAGGCATTTGAGTGTATTCTCAGTTTGAAACAGGGCAGGAACAAAGGGCAGCCACTCTTCTTGAGCTCCATAGCTCATATCTTCCCTCCCCTTTGCATTGGGCCTTTATGGCTTGGTATGTGCCTACCTTGGGCCATCATTGAGCCCCCCCCAAACATCCTAACTCCACGTGATTGGCAGCAGCACTCTAGGCCTCAACACGCTGAATATGGCACCTATTTTCAGCCTTTGACCTCCACGTTTTACAGCTGAATGCTTTGTTGCTCATGGAGCACTCATCATTGGCCTATTTGGAGGGCATTTGAGCCATTTTTGGATGTCATTTTGATGCTTTGGCTTGACATTGAGGTTGGGAGCTGATCATTCTCAGTTTTGAAACTGTCATAAACTGTCATAACAGGCTGAAAACAGGGCAGCACCATTGGGATTGGTAGTTGATGCTTATACTCTACTCCGGTTACCTTATTTGATGCCCATATGCGGTCTACTTCCTACCCGGATGTATTGGGGATGTATGCATTTGGTTTGACCATGATTTTGGCTTGAATTCGGGGCTGAAATCTACTGTTTAGAACAGTAAATACATGCTGGAATAATAGTGGGCTGAAGGTACTTTACATGCTTTGGCACTTACCTACCGATACTGGATGTATGCTTTGAGCTTTGGCATGATATCTCTGACATTTGGGGACGACTTGAAGCATATGTATGAGATTATGGGATGCTTTTGAGCTTCGCATTAGCTCCATCTTCATTGGCATTTGGACCAGCTTGGCATGCTCATGGACCGCCTATGCCTCATGTCTCTGCTTGACAATTAGGCTTTTGCATTACATGCTTTGGTTCGTGACATATGCTATTTGGTTCGTGTATGCCATACCGACATTTGGAGCTTGGATTTGGATGTATTTGAGCATTCCCGGCTTACTTGATCACTGATCTTGGTTGCTATTTGGATGTCATTGAGTTGACCGAGAGCTTATTTGGGCTTATATATTGCTTCATGGTTAATACGACCGGTGCTTCATGTATGTCATGCTCTCTTGGATGCGCTTGATGCATTGACAGGGTCACTTACCACTGGTTCTTTCTCTTGGGTTGTTTGAGCTTCTGAGCTCTCTTTGTACGCCTTTTGTGCTAGTGGGAGCATTTTACATGCTTGCTTGACCTTTGACAGTTGCATGCTATTGGAGCACTTACATGTATTTGGAGCAGTTTATGTCTTGAGCAGCTACATACGCATTGAGACTTTGGGATCATACTCCGATCTTTATGGATATGCATTGATGTACTCTTGGTTCACAGGATGCTTATGAGCTGAGTCTCATATTTGGATCTTTCTCTTTGAGCAGACACCTATTTGTGTCAGGTTTTGGCAATTACAGGAACACTTTGCCTAGAGTGTCTAGGGGTGTGCCTTTCACTGGGGGCAGATGTTATTTTGACATGCTTCGGTGTTGAGCTCATGCTCTTTTCACTGTCATTGGCCTTGCTTATGTCCATTTCATGCCGACTTTGGACCTAGCATTGTTTGCTTGACATTGGATCCTATTTTGGGACAGTTTGCTCTCTAGACTGCATACCTGCAATTTATTACAACAAGCAGTTATTGGTGGACTGAGGTGTACTTTTCATGCTGAAATATCCTGATTTGGTGTACCGCACCTAGTACTAAGTGCGCAGCAACTTTTGGCACACTTTCCTCACCCTTTGGACCCCGTTTTGGTCATTTTTGGGCAGTTTTTGCAGTAAAACAGCAAGCAGTTTTGGACTATTTGGGCATTTTCAGCCTGCATAATGGCATCATCTTCGCATGATAGTGCCATCTTTAACATTACAAAGTTGGATGGTACCAACTACTCTTACTGGAAGAGTCAAATATGGCAGGTTTTGGTGCAGAAATCTCAAATTAAGCCACTTCAGTTGAGTGGGGAGCAGCCTGAAACTATGGACAATGACAATTGGCTTGAACTTGATGAGCTATGCAAGTCCACGATTGTATTGTCTCTCACTGAACACGTACATTATAATGTATTTGAGGAAGCACAGAGTGCATGGGATCTATGGAATAAGATCAAGAATCTTTATGATAAGAAAAGTCCGGCGAGTCAAATGTACTGGTTGAAGCAGCTTATGGATCTACGCATGAAGGATAATGCGACTATGTCTGCTCACTTGAGCCAGTTCCATGCTATACTGAAGAACCTGACTTCGCAGGATGTCACCTTTGGAGAGGAATTAACTCCTCTTTTCTTGCTTGGGACTGTGAATGAGTCATGGGATGTATTCCGCACTGCTCTTTGTGCCTCTAGTGCTACTCTAAAATTGGCAGATGTTGAGAGTGCTCTTCTTTAAGAAGAGGTGAATCGCAAAAACTTGGATGCCTCTCGTGGTAGTCATGCTTTGACAGTTAGAGGCAGGAATGACAGGTATGACCATGGTAATGGCTGAGGCCGTGACTGGCAAAAGGATCGGTCTAAATCTCGTGGCAAGTCGCATAGTAAGTCGCATGGGCGCAATGCAAATGTCACTTGTCATCATTGTGGGAAAAAGGGCCATATTAGACCACAGTGTCATGAGTTGCGCAATGAGAAGCGCAAGGATAAGGGGAAAGATAAAGTGCAGGAGAAGTCCTCTGATCGCAACATAGTACCTGCGAAGTCCAACGTCAAGATTGAGGAAATTAATGTCACGCAGACTGAGGAGTCCGACGGTGGTGATGAGTTTATACTTACAGCTAGTTCTTCCGATGCTTCACACTTGACTGAGACATCTAGTATGTATGCACAGTGCTGGTTATTGGATTCAGGTGCGTCCTTCCATGTGACGCCTTACCGTGAGTGGTTTCACTCTTACCGTACTGTATCTGGATCAGTCAGACTTGGAGATGACAGATCTCTTGATATTGTGGGTTGTGGAGATATTCAGTTGCAGTTTTCCACTGGCAGTTCCTTTTTGCTCAGGGATGTACATCATGTACCTGCGCTTACGCGCAGTCTTATGTCTGCAGGACAGTTGGATGATGCAGGGTTTCATGTCTGTTTTGGGGATTCTGCCTGGAAAATTACCAAAGGCAGACTTGTGCTTGCTAGAGGCGCCAAGGCTGGCAGCCTCTATCCTCTTGTTGTATCTGGATCTTCTGTAGACCATGTTTTGGCAGTGGGCTCTATCCCACATGTATCACTTTGGCATGCCTGTTTGGGGCATATGTCTTTGAAGGGAATGAAAATGTTATCTGGTTTGCAGTATCTTCCGCCTTTGGACTTTGCACGTTTTGACTCGTGTGATCATTGTCTTTATGGTAAGCAGAATAGGTCTACGCATAAGAAATCGGGTAGGCCACGCATGAGTGAGCCCTTGGCATTGGTGTATTCCGATGTTTGTGGGCCTATGCCTTGCATGTCTATGGGTGGCGCGAAATACTTTGTTACCTTCATTGATGATTTTTCTAGGAAAGTGTGGGCTTATCCCATAAAGTAAAAAGTCCAATGTCTTGGCAGTCTTTCAGCGTTGGCTTACTCTTGTTGAGAACCAGACTGGGTATAGGCTGAAATGCCTTAGGACTGACAATGGGGGAGAATATGTCTCACGTGCTTTTGAGCAGTTTTGTGATGACAGGGGTATTAAGCGTCAGTTGACCGCCCCTTACACCCCACCCCAGAATGGTTTGGCTGAGCGCATGAACAGGACTATTCAGGAGCGTGTGCGCTCTATGCTTAGCCATACAGGCCTACCCCACAGTTTTTGGGTTGAGACAGTTAGTATGGCAGTGCATGTCATAAACCGATCTCCTTCCAGTGGATTGGATTTCCAGGTTGCAGAGGAAGTTTGGGCTGGCAAGCCACCCTCTTATGCGCATCTCCAAGTCTTTGGATGTGAGGCATTCTGCCATGTGCCCAAGGACAAGAGGAGTAAATTGGATCCAAAGAGCATTAAATGCATATTCCTTGGCTTTGGTGAGTCAGGAGAGATGGGCTATCACCTATGGGATCCGCAGGCATGGAAAATAGTACACAGCCATGATGTCGTCTTTCATGAAGACAAGATGCACAGGGAGCCTGAGAAGGTGGTTGAGATCCGTAGAGTGATCTTTCAGGAGGAGCCTAGAGCTCCAGCACAGCCAGTAGTACAGCCTGCAGCAGTTCCTCCACAGGGCCAGGGTGTTGGACAGGCAGTTAGACAGGCAGCAGAGCCTGCGGTGAGACGGTCTGCTAGAGACAGACGTCCACCTGACAGATTTCAGCCCTCTATGCATTATGTTTTGGTTACAGATGCAGGAGAGCCTTTCACTTATGATGAGGCTATGCGCAGGGGTGACAGTCACTCCTGGGAGAGGGCTATGCAGTCTGAGATAGACTCCCTCCATAAGAATGAGACTTGGAATTTGGTTGCCTTGCCTAAGGGCAAGAAGGCTTTGCCATGCAAGTGGGTGTACAAGCTGAAAAATACCCCTGGACACCCCAAGCCGGCATACAAGGCTAGATTGGTAGCAAAGGGTTTTAAGCAGGAACATGGTGTGGACTTTGATGAGGTCTTCTCTCCTGTGGTTAAGATGACCACCCTGCGCTTAGTCTTGGCTTTGGTTGCACAGCTTGACTTAGATCTATATCAGATGGATGTCAAGACGGCTTTTCTACATGGGGACTTGCATGATGAGATCTATATGGATTAGCCTAAGGACTTTGCAGAACCTGGCAGGGAGCACCTACTATGGATCCGTGTCTTTACATGAAGAAAGCCCGTGATGGGAGTTTGCTTATCTTGGTACTCTATGTTGATGATATGCTGATAGCAGGGAAAGCTCATGATGAGCTAGATGCTCTTAAATCTCAGCTGAAGAAGAGCTTTGAGATGAAGGATTTGGGACAGGCCTCACATATACTTGGGATGCGCATTAAGCGCGATAGGCATCAGGGGCTTTTGTATCTCTCACAGCGGGAGTACATTCATAAAGTCCTTGAGCGCTTCCGCATGCAAGATGTAAAGCCTATTGGTTGTCCATTACCTTCTTATGTGAAGGTATCACAGGCCAATTGTCCGCAGACAGATGAGCAGAGGGTCGAGATGGCCAAGATCCCTTATGCTTCAGCCGTGGGCAGTTTGATGTATGCCATGATAGCCACTCGTCCAGATATTGCGCCTGCAGTTGGTGTTGTGGTACGCTATATGGCTACACCTGGCAGTAGACATTGAGATGCCGTGAAGGGTATCATGAGGTACCTGAAGGGCACAGCAGATATGTGTATTTGCTATGGCAGCCAGGATACAGGGGTCATGGGGTACACTGACTCCGCTTATGCAGGACATGCAGATAGTAGGAAGTCCACTTCTGGCTATGTATTCACCTATGCTGGAGGGGCTGTCTCTTGGATGTCCAGGGTTCAGAAGTGTACGGCTTTGTCTACCACTGAGGCCGAGTATGTTGCAGCCACTGAGGCTTGCAAGGAGGCCATATGGTTAGGCCGTCTAGTTGCTGACCTTGGGATTGATGCTACACCTACACTGCATTCGGATTCTATGAGTGCCATTCAGTTGGCTAAGAATTCGGTCTTCCATGCGAAGACGAAACACATTGAGGTGAGGTATCACCTCATACGTGGTGTCATGGAGGACAGGTTTGTTGACCTTGTCAAGATCTCCACTGACGAGAATCCTACAGATCTGCTCATGAAGAGCCTCACTACTGAGCGCTTTGCCTTCCTCAGGAGGTTGATGGGCGTTGGATGAGATGTCGCCTTTCCTCATCCCTTGTACCTATGTACATTTGTACTGTCTTTTCTTTTTCTTTTCTCTCTCACTAGGGCAGATTCGCCTTTAAGTGGGAGGTTGTTGGGGGTAAAGGCGCCTCCGCCGTGCCGCCCCGTGTATTACTACACTGATAGTACCCGCCATTGCACATTGCAGGTGGCGGGCGCCCGTCACGTCACTTTATTCTTTATTCTTTTAGTGACAGTTTGAATAAAGGAAGGCTCGGTCACACATTGTGACTGTTGGAGTTCCCATTTCTTGTCTCTCTTTTTCTTGCTCTTGCTCTCCCGCCATAGCTCGCGTGCAAGCTTCGATCCTTCTCACCTTTCATTTGGATTACTTTGTTTGCTAATTTAGAAACAAAGATTGATTTTTCATCTGCATTTCATCCTGAAACAAATGGCCAAACAGAAGCTACTAACAGTATAATTTTAGATCTTTTGCGTGCATACACAATTTCAAAACCACAAACATGGGATACACATTTACATTTACTCTAGTTTGCATACAATAACACACCACATACATCTACACAGAAAGCACCATTTAAAATCATTTATGGATATAGATTGCCTACACATGTTACATCATTGTCAAACAAAGTTCAAGCTACTGATGATATTGCTAACATGCATGTTACTATTTTTTATGAAGTTAAAGATATGATTGCGAAAGCCCAGCAATCATATACAAAACAAGCTAACAAGAAAAGAAAAGCTATGACTTTAAAAATTGATGATTATGTTTGGTTACGCATTGAAAAGAGAAGATTACAAAGTATTGACAAACACCCTGTTGTAAAGTTAGCTCCTAGATTTTATGAACCTTTCAAGATCATTCACAAAATCAACGACAATGCATTTAAATTAGACTCACCACAACATTGGAAAATCCACAATACTTTTCATATCATTTTGTTACGACCTTTTAGAGGCCAATTACCTATACACTCTGTCTATGAAAATCCTCCTTTGTTAGAAGAAGAAACTGAAATCCTTGAACCTGAAACTATTTTAGATACTGACTTTATGACTACTAGAATTGACCGTGGATATTCTAGATATTTGGTTAAGTTTAAAAATCATCCTTTTGAAGAGGCCCAATAGATGCATGCTCGAGACCTAAGTGCTTAGCCCTCACCACTGATGGCTCCACATTAAGCTAATAGCAATTGACGGCAATTGCTATCCCACCTCGAGGGTATGATGCCAAGAGACATATTCCACGGTGGATTCCGGGAGGTTTTGTGGTGGATTCCGTAAAATTATATTTATTACCAGGGCTCATACACAAGGTGGATTCCTTGTGCGAAAAGTTGGTGGGGACGCCTGTCCTTTTCGGGCGTCTTGTTAATTTAATGCGCAAGTGGGTGATTCCATAGCGGGTGATTCCGCAAAAAACATATTTAAATTAATGGATGTTTATGAGTTTAGAGTGCGCACTCGTAATAAATTAAGGTTAGGACTGAATTCTAACCAATTTATTTATTATGTAGCTGAAGACTGCTAGGTATTCACTTTTGTCGGTTTAATTTTATTATTTTCTAACAATTGTGAATGCTTCAGTTGATGTGTAAAGCAGGCAGTGGTGGCATTGCGAAGCACTGGGCAATAGCATGTATTCAAGTTATTTAGAAGAAATTATCATTTTTGATGGGTGCGTATCTTAGGTGTGGCGCTAATATTTATTTTGACGCGCTTATTTATTGAAGCACTTGACATTTATTTATTATTTTGTATGCGCATGGGTGCACGATTTAAATATTTGTTATTGAACATTACATTTGGGCACAGCCCGACTCTTTGGGCGCCCAACCACTTTATTCTTTATTTAGACAAAAGCAAGCACAAAAGCTAAAGCGTGCTAATTGTAAATTTGGGCTATTTTTGAGCTTGGAGATGAATAATATATCAAATACATGCTTTGTGGAGCACTTACACAAGGCATGGGGTAAGATTGTATCCAATTAGTCTTTTTGCTTCATGTCGTGCAAGTCTTCTCTCTCGTTTTTTGTACAAAAGTAGAGTTCTTTTGTTCTTGGGGACCTTCTAGCGCTCGCTACGTATGCATACAGCATCCGATCTGCGCACCAGTTTCTTTCTCTCCCCCATCTTCCCTCCCCGCTCTCACTTCTTCTCTCCTTTTCTTTCCCTCCCTTCTTCTCTCTATTTCTTTCTCTCTTTTCCTCTCCACTCTCACTCAACACATCTCGTTACAATCAAAACTAAAGATAGAAAATAAAAAACTTATAAAAGAAGAATATTGAAAGACCTTATCTCCCCACCTCTCTTTGTGTCTCTCTTCCCCCTCTCCCTTTATTTTTCTATCATTCCATTCTCTCTAATTCTCTTATTGTTTCCGTATTTCTCTCTCCCTCTCTCTCGCTCTCTATTTGTTGTTTTCTCTATCTCTCTTTTTCTCCCTCTTTCTGTCCCTTTTTCTCCCCTCTCTCTCTCTCTCTCTCTCTTCTTTTCACTCTCCTTCCTCTCTTTACCTCACCATTTTTTTCCACCTCTTCCTTCACTCTCCGTTTCTCTCTCTTCCCTCTCTTTTTCTTTGTTGCCTCTCTCTTTGTTTCTCTCCCCCCTCCATTTGTTTCTCTCACTCATTCTCCTCTCTCCCTCCCTTCATATCTCATTTCTCTATTCCTCTCTCTCTCTTTCTCTCCCTTCCTTCATATCTCGTTTCTCTCTTCCTCTCTTTCTTTGTTATCTTTCCTCATTTTCTATCTCTCGTTCTCTCTTTCTCTTCCTTCCTTCTTCTCCCTCTCTCATTTCCTCTCTTTCTCTCTCTATTTCAATGCATCTAATTACAAAGAAAAAAGAAAAGAAAAGAAGAAAACACAAAAACGAAGCAAGAAGAGGCAATGTACCTACCACAAAGGCTCAAGGATAAATTATTTTCCGCCTCCTCTTCGCAATGTCCCTTCTTTCTCCCTTGTGCACTTCTTTGTGTACGGCGACAACGACGAGGAGCGCTCTCTCTCTCTCTCTCTCTCTCTCTCTCTCTCTCTCTCTCAAATGTTTGCGACAAATGCCACGCTCGGGTTTTCACCCTTTTTTTCTCAGACTTTTTGCATCGCAAAACGATGTTGCTGTCTCCCCATTCCCTTGTAGTGAGACTTTATTAGCTTAGAATATTTAGGAAAAAATATAAATATTTTATATAAGACTAAAGCTTAGACATGTATTCCCATGATTATACTTAAGGATATAAAATTTTAAAGAAAAAACAATTAGATGTCATGCTAACTACTATTACTTTATGCATTTAGTTGTTCTACACACCTACACACTTATCTCATAGACTTTTCAATCCAAAATTAGTAAATTTCATCATATTGTGAAAGACTACAATTCCAATCCAAACCCCCCCCCTTCCCGTTGGGCTTCATTTTATTAATAGCTTTGTACAATGAGTGCCAAGAACAGGTAGTTACATCCATTAGGTATCCTAGTGGGCTCGAGTTAGTAGGTATCTTGTGCAGTCCTTTGGAAGGCTACTACGTGGCAGGATGCCACACCTCCCCTCTAGGAGGTGGACTGATTTGGGAGGAAACATAGATTACTTTTATTGACCACCTTAGATTAGTCGACATTGACATGCTCTTGTTGGCGTACTAACCAACCTCACAAACTTGGTAACCAGGCATCAAGCTATTTGAAATCTAGTAATCCAATGTGGCTTGGTTCAGTATGTCAAATCCACAGAGACACCCATTCATTTTCATACTTGTGATAGTCACATCAAAAACTACAATCCAAATACTTGAACTAGCTGGTTCATATACTCAGTGATATGGACACACTAGCATTATGAAGACAAAGAAGCTGACATCGAGTTTACCCAAAATTGATTAAGAAACATTAGGCATCAAGGGCGGATTAGGAAAATGTGTCAAAGCATCTCATGTGACTCAAGTGACTCAACAATTGGGGAAATCAACACTCCATCATATGTTCACTTACTATAAAACCACAACCTACCTATCCAAGTGCCCAAAATGTTTGATTGAGGACATTCTAACCAATAATCTAGTCAATTAGAGCCTAAATATTCTATGTTTAGAGTGCATTGCAAAATCTTTAGCCAAAGCCCATAAAGTCCTCTCAAAAAATCCCAATGAAGAGCACAGTCGGTCAAAAGGAAAGCATGGACTCTTCAACTATGGAGGGATCCTTGCAAAAATTCCAACTAATAGTTTAGGTGTTCCTCTCAAATATGCCCTACCTCTAAGATATGTCAATCCACCACCACTGCTACCCCAAGGAAGTATTTGGGGGAATGTGAAAGCTACACTAAAGAAAGCAGGAAAGGGAAGGAAAGAGAAGAAGCAAATTCCGATTCACACTCTAAAACATCTGACGAGCAGGAGGCAAGTGGGAAAGGATTTGTGAATCAATTGGCTCGAAGGCAATCAATGAAGGATATGAAGAAGATGGAGGAGAGAATAGTACAATCCATCAAAGAGCTCCTAACCAACAAAGAGTAGGAAGGAATAAGGTCAGAGAAGGGCAAAGAGAAGGTAGGAGAGGGCTCACAGACTATGAAAGCAACAATACTGCAAAACCCCATAATAACCATAGAAGGACTACAAACTGAGGTCGCAAATTTGGCCAAGGCAAGGACCATGGAAGGAACTCCTAGGAAGACCAAAATCCCAAAAAGAGGATCTTGCCAAAACTCAGGGTTAGATTGCAAAAGTGAGCACAAAAGGAGGTCTTGAAGCCTTGTAGAAACTTTATAAGGAGCTCTAAAAGGAGAAACTAGAAGCTCTTATGAGTAGGCATAAACTTCAAGAGAAATTAAATGAGACATATGAAACTTATAAGAAGTTTATCATTCAATCAAAGGAACATATGTAAGACCTTCAAAATCAACTCCAACATAGTAATTTCATGCTTCAAGAGAAAAATACAGCAATGGTAGAATTGGGATAGTAGTTACAAGAAAGGAACTGCCAACTTACAAATTCTGCACTCTAACTATCACAGGAGGTAGCCAAAACAACACTATGCAAGAAATAGAAAAACATCAACATCAACAAATGCAAGGATAGTGGAAGATTACATGTGTAAGCCTCCAAGTGACTATAGCCACCAAAGTAATTGGATCCATGTATTCGGTAGAAAATCAAACTCAGAAGCTCTATGAAGAAAGTCTGATATGATGAAGATGACCATTGACTTGTGCAAAGCAATGAAAGCCAACATAAAGTGAAAATGGAAGCATATAGGCATGCTATGACAAAGAAAAAGAAGTATTTAGAGAAGCTGCTTTGTTAGCTTGAATTCCATAAACAAAAGACATCAAAGAAATCAAAGCTTGACTAGGTTTAGTCACTGGCACCTTAGAAGGATTGGAGTGAATTCAAGCAATCAATTTGTTGGCTACAAAGAACACCAAGGAAGATTTGATCTGTCATCTAAAATAAAAAGGATATCGAGAGAGAGAAATACAAACAATAGGCCTCCTACAACCAAAACCAAGTCGCCTAGAGCCTCCCGTTGTTCTTAAGCCACTAGCTACCATGACACCACCCACAGATCTGCTCGATATTCCAGACTTTGATTTTGGAGAATCAATGGAACAATCAATGGAGGAAACCCTAGAATAAAAAGAGGCTTATGAAGCTATGATTGAGGGGTTGAGGAAACAACCACAAAAGGTCATGGATTGCTCCCTCCCATCTAGACTCCTAGTCGAGAAAAGTGAGTAAACCTTGAAGAGCTGGTACAAAAATATCAAGCATAGGAATAATCTAGTAGTGTAGTAATTTTCAAATTCAAAGTGGATAAAGAGAACATGTTCAATGAGTCTTTGCCCCCACACACAGTGCAAGTAATCATCCAAGCAGCTAGAAGCATAACATAGAAATGGAAAAGGAAACTTGATATAGGAGCCTTTAAGAAATCTTCTCATGCCACGAGTAGCAAAAGTAGATACCTTACCATGAAACTATGAGAAGCCTAGCCAAGTCAATCAGAGTGGAGATATCCCATCCTAGAAAATGACAAGATGGCATGGCAAGCCTTTGTTTACTCAAGCAAAAATGCAAAGGTAAACCTACTCCATTGCCCCTACCCTCATTGGCATGGCAAAGAATACAAGGAAGGAGAACATGGTAGATATAATTTTCCCAAAATCCCAAATGTAAGAGCCAATGACAAGAAAAAGGCCTACATATTCCAGCCCCTTGACCTAATCCCATCTTTTACCCTTTTTGTGAGAAGGTTCACTAACTTCCCTAATCCTACCATTATCATGACATGCAACTATCTCCATCTTCTCATTCTATTAGTTTGGCAAAACCCATTACACCATATAAGGAACAAATTCTATCTCTATTCTTTTTATGTGAATATGGGGATTGACCAAGTGGTGATGAAACGACTTCATTTTAGAGCCACACTACTACCTCCTTATTATATTGAGCTACTAGAAGATATGGTGGATAGTCGATTCATGTTGTGTAGACATCCCTACTTTTTCGAGTTGCACTTGTAGTTGTGCAATTCTCTAAAAGAATATATGGTTAGCATGGGATGCCTCCAACATGCACTCAGGCAAGTCCTTGAGCAGTATGACTACTTGTCAAACTTATTCATCCACCAAATAAACAAACAAAAGCACAATGGCACACTCACAACACCTAGCGGTCCATTCCCTAGCCTAGGCTACCACACCACAACCTCATGACACATCAACGGCAAGACAACTCGAGTGTACTTGATAGACCTGTCACCCTGGACATAGCACTACACCCAATCCTACATGAGCTGGGTCCTCAAGAGTGGGATATTATTTTGAGTATACTTGGAACTTGATCCAACTCCCAATTGCATACCATGCATACTCCACATGGCACTACATGTGTGGACACACCCTTCAAGGAGTACACAACAACATGACAAGTACATTGAGTGCTTGAAGACCCATCAACAATCTGTGGCCTACACCTTCTTCTTCCTACGACCTCCTCCACCTATGACAACGAGAGGCCTACTTGTCTCCACCCTAATGAAGTCCCACATATCCATCATCACCATCCTAGTACCATCTGCCAGTCACATGCTACTTTGAGTGGAGTGAGTACCATGGGATTGGCACTCAACTAGGAGGAGCACAAATATTAACTGGTTGAAGAAATGAAGACATGAAGAGAAACAAAAACATGGAAGCTATAAAAATGTTTGAAATTATTAGGCCTTGGAAAAACAAATCAATTGTTGTGAATGAGGGTCCAAGTTTCTTGTCATGCAAATTGTAATTACATTTAGTAACACTTAGCATAGGAATACGAATTTGAGTGTATGCATGGAGGGAAGACTAGTCTTTGGCCCAAAAGATTGGGCTAGATGCCCAAGGGGGATGGGAAAACCCTAACCCTAAAAAGTTGTGTAAATAGGTTGAAAGAGAATGGAAAGGGCTATTCATATGTGTGCTAATTTCATATTCTCGCTTTCTTGCCTTCCACAGAGAGAGAGAGAGAGAGAGAGAGAGAGAGAGAGAGAGAGAGAGAGAGAGAGAGAGAGAGAGAGAGAGAGAGAGAGAGAGAGAGAGAGAGAGAGAGAGAGAGAGAGAGAGAGAGAGAGAGAGAGAGAGAGAGAGAGAGAGAGAGAGAGAGAGAGAGAGAGAGAGAGAGAGGAGTGTGTGAGAGTGAGGAACCAAGGGTCGTAGAGGGTCAAAAGGGAGAGTGGGTGCATGCATGGATCATGGAGCTTTTCAAGAGCTACCTTCATTATTGAAGGAGGACCAAGGGATCTTATTACAATGGTTTGGGTCTTCTTGTGACATGTAAGAGGCTAGGTGAGAGCTACTCGATGTGCCACATGTTCAAATCTCTTCAATCAATAAGAGAGTGTCCAATGTTCCATTGTTGAGCATGTGATGCATGACATAGAGGGTAAGATAACAAAAGATCACTATGAAAAATCCCAACTTCTATGGCAAGACCAACTTACTAAAGTACAAAGTGTAGTAAAAACTTGGGATTTTCCACCTTACTCTATCTTGTGTGCATTCCATTTGATGTTGTTTACACATTCACCTCTTACAATCCTTAATTCACTTCTACAACCTCCTTGAATGTCACACTAGCTAACTAGCACAATTGAATTCTTAGGACTCCACGCAACTAGATCAATTACCTTGATTGCACACATGGTCATGTTGAAGGACCTACTAAGGTCCATAAGACTACAATCTAGGCCAACTAACTAGAATCACCCCTAAGAAGAAGTTAAATTGTAAGGAAAGGGGATCTATGTTATCCTAACCAAAGAGAAGCTCACTGAGCTTAGAAGGGAATAATGATTGAATGAAACAACCTGATTGAACAAGTCACAATTGGCTAGAAAGTTAACTTGTTTGAACACCACTAGCACAAGGAAGGTTGCATGACATTGATACATTGTTGACTAGCAATATGAAATCTTGCTTGAGTATGATTGGCACATAAATCACTTGAGTTGTAGCTAAATACATTGGCTAAGGAAGGCAATCTCAGTTTGTGCACATACTCACTTATCACAATAACTTAGGGGGGGAAGTGCTCACACAACTAATCTTGTGAGAAAAGGCATTCAACCAATAGCTTAAAAGTAATACAAGAGGAGGAAAACAAACTATGGCAGTATCAAATGAAAAGCCAAGGAAAAAATAAGAGCTACAACTATGAAACAATAACAACTGAATAATGACCCAACAAAGATATAAGAGGGAATAAGGCACCTCTAAGCTAGAGAATAGAATTTCTAATGACTGAGTGGAAAAGGAAACAAATCTAGAGTTGGTCTAAGCACAAAAGATCAATAAATAATCTTATATAAATAAATCCCACACAAAATTGGCTAAAAACAGAGACCATAGAACTCAAAAGCGGGCCATGCTAGCCATCAAGGGCAACTAGTCCATGCAAAGACACCTACACACTATATTCAAATTGCACTCAATCTAAATAGAATGCAACACCCTTGGAAGACCAACATGAAGATGAGTCAACTCAACAACTATAACTTTGAATGTGATAATAATTTCATTGCATGAATGAGCCATAATTCTAATATGCAATGCATCTAATAGTACAATTAGGACTCTAAGGATATGCATTCGAAAGGTTGGGATTATAAATTTAGACCCACAAGACAATGAGATTATATCTACTTCCTATCTTAGGGTCAAGATTATTGCAAAAAGAGAGCATATTGTTGATACGCTCATCAACAAAGAAGAGAACTTTAATATTTTGACTTACGAAACATGGACTGAAATAGGCCAACCAGAGCCTGTACCAACTAATGAAATCCTTAATCCCTATGGACCAAAACCATGTTCTCTCTTAAGAAAGTGCAAAATCCTCACAACCAGAGCCTATACCAACTAATGAAATCCCCCTATGGACCAAAACCATGTTCTCTCTTAAGAAAGTGCAAAATCCTCACAATTATCAAAACCCGAAGCCTACCCACCTTGTTCCATGTACTCTCGAATTGTGATGAGGATGAAGGAAAGGGAATACTTCTTGGTAGAGCTTCAAGCGAGCAACAAAATGTGAGATTGATTATGTAATGCAACGAATACATTTGATGCTCTAGAATGTGAGAATAATTACAATTTTTAGTAAGGGTGATCTTGCCGATCCTCAACAAGGAAAAGGGAAGGAGCAAACCCCCAACCCAAAAGAGATACCAGCTAGTGAGAGAAGCATGGAAATGCTTGAGGAGTTGCTTCAAGTGTACAACAAAGAAAGAGAACTTGTCAGCATGATTGTTCTTCAAATGGAAAATTTGGAGAGCAATACCAAGGATACAAGATGGACCTACAAAAACCATAGAAAACTACAAAAAAGACCCAAACCTCATTGACAAAAAAGACATCATTGGAGAGCTAGCACTTAGTAAAATGGATTGCTCAATCCCTCCTACTTGCTCAAGGGTACTATGTGGAAAATCATTAGTTGTGGCTACCCAAAACACTTGCAAATATACCTTCGTCACCTCACACACAAGTGCCTCCTCAACAAAAGAAAAGCAAGCCTAAACATAAAACAAATCTTAAAACGAGACAACCAAAGGAGGAAATGTTGACTACAATCTTTAAGGACAAGTCATCCATAATTGGATAGGATAAAGCCCCAGATCTGACAACTAAGTAAATAACACTTTCTGACATCCATAATGAATATGCCTAATGAAAAAGAGATAGCTGAAAGGCTTGACTCTTCAAAATAAGAGACAATTGAATCACTGCAACCTAACAATATCACTCTTATGACCTAGGGAAGCCACATGAGGAGATGAAAAAAAAAAAGATCCCTAATGAGTACTCCAATGATACAGTTGCTAAACCAATTGAGGGAAGAGAATCCCTTAAGTCCGCACACTCATTATCCAAGAGAAAGGAAAGAAAGCTAAAGAAACAACAACAGTAGCAAGCAATTGTAGAAGCCACAAAAAAGGAGTCCAGAGCTAAGCAAGAAGCCATTAGCCTTGACACACAACCAATCTATATACATCTCAATTTCTGCTTCTCCTAAAAGCACTAAGCCAATGGATGCTTTTGAAAGTTCCAAGGATTCCAAGCAATAGGTGCTTCCAACTATTGCAAATGAAACTCGAGCCACCGATAACAAAGTGTATGATGTCCAATCAAGAGTGGAAATAGAATAGTCACAACTCACAACCATTAGTTGTGATTATGCCTATCACATCCGATAAGAAGCAGTACATGTTGGCCATGGAGTCTCAAAATAAACAAAAGAATTCCAAAAGCATAAGCAATCCTATACTCCTTCAATCTTGCATGTTTCACCTTGAATGTCCTACCATGTTAAAATCCAAAGAAATGGTGGGAATCCTAGAAGAACTAGCAGAAAACAAAGGTTGCATAAAAAATATAAATATGACTAAGTGCCTCATAGAATTGGATGCTAGGTTGAAGTTGCTTTCGTGCATCAATGTTCGTGGTGACATGGGTATGTTGCCTCCTAAAGAATATGAGGAATACCTAGCATACACATCACTAGCATGGGAGGAGCAAGAACACCTTGGGAAGCGCTAGATGGGCTTCTAGACAATCTTCTATGGTGCATCTTAGATGAGGAAGTCAAAGAACGATGCTTAGCTATTACACTCAATGAAGTGCTTTGTTACCATGATGTATCGAAGAGTTCGAGCTAAGGGACAAAGCCAATTTGAGAAATGTCGGTTTAATAACAAGAACACCTTGGGAAGCGCTAGATGGGCTTCTAGACAATCTTCTATGGTACATCTTAGATGAGGAAGTCGAAGAACGTTGCTTAGCTATTACACTCAATGAAGTGCTTTGTTAGCATGATGTATCAAAGAGTTCAAGCTAAGTGACAAAGCCAATTTGAGAAACGTCGGTTTAATAATTGAGCTTTGATGGCTGCCAACTAATGACTATTTCAAAGGAGTGATGAGCCATATGGCAGACTCAAAGAGAGCCAACCTATGTAGCCCCTTCTTCCTTCCATGTACTTGTTATAATTAGTGGCATGGTCTTAGTAGGACCCATCCTAGACTATCCCTTGCTTGGCAAAATTCTAACAGAAGAGAAACTACATGTTGCTAGTAGACTTGGACAAGGAAAAATAATACTTGATGTTGCATAATACTTATCCTTTTTAGTAAACTTCCCATAACTCCACAATTCTTGCGTTGCACTAGAGTATAATCCTAAGTTCTACAATTGGCTACTAACATCTTAGAGTGATATGGATTCATAGTTATAAACATGTACATAAATTGATTATGTTTTCAATTATTGTGTACATATCAATTATTTAGGAATTTATTTCTCCATTTTAAAAAACACACACCCTACCAAGCAATGAATATCAAGCAAAGATAACCACAATCAAGGTCAACACAACTAGACTCAAGTAAGTGGTAATTTTTCTAATAGAGCCTTATCAATGGATTTTGAAGTACATCAACTGCATGTACTCTCATATTTTTATCAAGTGAATACAAGATAGTCATGTGATTACATGTGCAGATCAAATATTTGAAGCCACCAAGGAGTACCATCCCTTAGAAGAATTACTTAAAGCACTACCAAACAATGAAGCCCTACACGAAACATATCATCGAAAGAGATTGTGAGGACCCATTTGCAAGGGATCATACTCCATATACAAGTGTTCCCCCATAGGCATTCTCTTAGCTACTCTCTCTATCCACAAGCAAGGCACAATCCCAATGAGAAGACAAATGTTAATAAATGGTGGCAATTCTATTATCAACCAAGCCTCAATCTCTAGGATACCCTATCTCAAGTCCCATGAATCCTCCATCATTACTTCTTTGACATCGACCAAGTTATCTCACCTTAAGAGCCTCCTTAAGTCACTTGATCTTGTTGGATTCTCCTCATCAAGGCTATCTATATTTTATTGTATTTTAAAATAAATATTTTTTAAAATGCACACACAAACATGGTAGCGCACCTAGGGGTCCTTAAGTTAGGTATGCCTAATGGCCTTGGTTGATCAACTCCATCCTTAACCCCATTCTTAACGCACTAGCCCTAGTTTTTGTTTTGCAATGTAAACTCGAGGCACATCAAGAGCAAAATACACCTAGGGAACCTTTGCGCAACCTATCTCCCTGAGTCACTTGCACAAGTTCTCCCAATATTTTCCAATCCCTCACAACTATGGTAACAATATAGGAAGCACGACTTCAACAAGTCAATTGGGTATTGCTCAATATTACTGTCATACTCGGCATTATAGTTTTTATTCATTAAGAAAGGAACCTCTGTAATCACACTTATGTTTGTGAATCCCATGGATCTCATAGTACTTCAAGGTTCTTCTCCTAATACCCTATTTACTACGTTATTTCTCAATAGTGATAACACTTCCCATCACCTATCCATCAATTGGTGCCTCATTCATCGACAATTGACAAACAAAAGCCATTATGCTATCTCTTAACTATGTAATAGCCTATGTAACCACATGCACTCACATAATACTTGTACCATAACCTATACAGAGATTGGGTCCTCAAGTGTGGGACAACACTTTGACTTTTGCCTCTAGTTCAACCCATCTCCCAATCCATACACACGTCTTCTGCATGCTAATAAACTAGCACTCCCCTAGGGAGAGAGTGCAAGAGGTTTTCTCTTATAGGTATAAGTGAACTTGAGAGCTTTCAATTTTTACCTCATGTAAACATCCTCTAAGGTGCCTAGCTTCAACAAGTGCATTTGATTCCAAATGGTCTCCCACTAAGAGATCCTAATTCCATGAGCTACATCTAATCCACACTACCACTTTCTACTTGGCATCCAAAGTGCAAAACAACTCCAATTCCCACAATGATCTTCCAACAACTTCAACATCTAAATCAAGCTCTAATGACAAGCAAGACTCGTTCTCCTAATGATCCCATAAGTGTCTTCAAAATCCTTCATCTTTGGTGCAATCTCAAGCATGTTACCTCTAACAAAGAGTTCCATGGGACTGGCACTTGTGTAGGAGGGGGGTAATGTTAACCATAGGATGAAAGGTAGTAGAACAACAAAGCAAATTGGCAAAGATACGCAAATGTAGAAAAAATAAAGAGAGGTACAAATCAAACAAAGGGTGCAAGGCATATAATAATTTTTTGTCAAATCATATAATCATATAATTAATCATAATATTATTTTGAAAGTCGGATGTAGCATCTGTGTAAGTAATAATATTTTCTAATGGGAAGAAAGACCTGCAACTTAGCAAGAGTACAAGCACTAGCTTTTGTTCACTTTCGTAATGATCAATGTAATCTAAGTATATATATAAATCGAGAGAAAGACTGGCCGAGAGCCAAATAGAAGAGATGGGTGCCCACCTTAAGTGAAAGCCCAAACTCACAACTCGATGTATAAAAATCGGAAAAGTGAATGGATAAGATCATTCTTCTAGTTTGGAAACTTGAGAGCATGCTTCTTCTTCTTACTTCTATTCTATCTACTTATACTACTCCATCTTGAGAGTTAGGGAGAGTCAGAGTGTGAGCGTGAGGGACTTGGGAGGTGAAGCTTCTTCCTTGCATGCACTCTTCTCTTCTTCCCCTTCTTAAGTGAGAGGGAGATTGGAGGAGAGATCGGGTGGTCTTTCTTATTTTTCTCATTTTCTCTTATGGATTGGATGCTTGCAGATAGGATTAGGAGCTATGGAGTAGAGGATCTAGATCAAGTACCATCACATGGATTGTGGAGTCACCATCGATCTTTCACATTGCGTCAAGGAGAATGTAAAATGGTGAGTTTACTACACCCGTGTTGGTTTGTTCATAATTGCTTTTGTGTGGTTTGGGAGAAGAATGAATAGATCGATGAGTTCAATGGATGTATAGGCTATGTGAGAGGTAGTAGTTGCCAAACCAAATGAAGCGCTTGAAACAATAAGCATTATGTCAAGTTCGACCCGTCCAAGCTTGCGAAAGCTCTAACAATAGTAGACGCATATCAATTCTCAAGATTGGTTGCTCCCACATAAGACGAGTTTGGATAAGCCTCCATAGTTGATTTTTTTTGAACCTGTTCTTCCCAAAACATTTAACTAAGAGGCCAATGCAAGAGGCATCAAAGAGTGTATTATTATTGGAAATAGGATAGATTCCAATTGGGATAGTATAACTTTATGAGCCCAAGAGCTAGAACAATTGCCACATTGATGGATGTAGTAGATGCAATTAAAGGGAATGAGTTCTCTTTTATCATAGGATTGTATTTAAACATGATACTTTTTATAGAGAATCTCTACATTAAAGGAGGCGATGGATAATGAGATGAAATGACATGTGTCAAGGAAGATAAAGGAGTTGTCCTTGAGTTCAAATTCTATTGGAGCTTTCCTATAAATTGAAAAGTTGGAAGTCCTCGGGGAGGTCACTATATGTATATCCTCTACATCACGTGCATTCACGGCCCACTTATAAATATCCTTATCTACAAATTTTTCTTGAATAAAATGTAACCCTTTTCTATTCAATATGTAAAGAACCCCTTTATATTACACCCTTCTATATGTATAAAAATGGTAATTTTAAATATCTTATTTTAAACCCACATGATGCACATATATATTCATGAGTGACCTCCCTGAGTGGACGTCTCACTTTGCAAGAGAAAAATACTGGTGTTAGGAATGTTGACCAAAAGGAGATCATCATAATATTTGAAAGTGTGAGAACTCAAAATAGAAAAGATAAATATTGCACCAAAATGGTGAACAACATAATCCCATTGGAATTCTTGAACATTGCATTTTCCTACTAGTTGCTAGTGAGCCAAAAATTGTAAGAAAGGCATTCATCTAGGTTTAGGTTGATATAATGGCTTTTCAGTTTGTTGGTCCAAGCATCCACCATTGAATGCAGGTGTAAGAATGATAAATATTTGGAATTTCAAAGGTTAAATGACCAAATAATATATCATACATTATGGTTATGAGTCCATATTCCCCATGATGAGGGATTGACTCAAAACATTTCTTGATATCAGCAAAACATACACTAAATATGTTATCATGAAGATTGATCAAGATTGTGGGGCTAAGTGACTCTATGCTTGGTAGTGGTGGGTAGTAGGTGTGGAACTAGGTAGGGTGAGTTTAGTGAGTGTGTGTGATGTTCATGTAAGGGTTGTGTGTGTGTGTGTGTGTGTGTGTGTGTGTGTGTGTGTGTGTGTGTGTGTGTGTGTGTGTGTGCGTGCGTGCGTGCGTGCGTGCGTGCGTGCGTGCGTGCGTGTGTGTGTGTGTAAGGTTTTTGTATGGTGTAGGATGCTTGGTAGTGGTGGGTAGTAGGTGTGGAACTAGGTAGGGTGAGTTTAGTGAGTGTGTGTGATGTTCATGTAAGGGTTGTGTGTGTGTGTGTGTGTGTGTGTGTGTGTGTGTGTGTGTGTGTGTGTGTGTGTGTGTGTGTGTGTAAGGTTTTAGTATGGTGTAGGGTTGTGCGTAGAGTGTAGGGTTTGTGTGTTCCAGAGGGGTTGGAATCTTGGGTGTAGGTGTTGTATATGTGGAAAAAGGATCACATGTTTAGGGATTTTATGTGTAGGAAGAAGTTTGTGTGTTTATGTGGGGTGACGTGTGAAAATAGTGCGTAAATGGGTGTGTGTGGCATATGAGGTGTGTTTGGGATATGTGTGAAGGGGGTGCAAGGGAACTAGTGTGAGTGAGAGTAATCTACAAGTGAAAGATAACTATAGTACAAGGGAGTGAATGTGAGTAGGAAGTGTGTGTGAGTAGATGTATGTGTGAAAAATGGATGTGTGTGGGTGTGTGGAACTATGTCAAGATAAAATGTGTGAGTGAGAGTGAGCTATATTGAGTACATGGGAGCTATGAGGAGTGAGCATAAGCACAATGTGAGTCGGTGAAAGGAGTGTATAGATGAGTGGGTGCATGAAAATAGAAGTGTGACGTGCACATGGGTATGTGAGTGGTGGGTAGTGTTTGCATGAATCCACCCTATGATGGCCTATGTAATAATCTGATTACTGACACAATTAACTCACCTACATGACTTATTACCTAGGCTATCCTACTCAATTTCACGCCTAATGTCAGTGGCCTGAGAATGAACCCCCATTTTTGGGGAGTAGCCTAAGATGAGCATGCACTCTAAAAGTCACTGCCCACGACTGCACTTTAAAATTTGAGTTGGTCACATGATAAGCGAGGTAGAGGGCCATATTCTAAACACTTCAATTGAGGTGACATGAATGTTTGTGAAGTCCAACAGCACGAGATAGGATTGCTACCCATAGCTTCTGATGGATGCAGCCAAATCATCTGACTAAGCCCAATGCTCAAAAAGAAATATAAGAACACCTTTGTGAGAACCAAAAGGTTGTCATGAGGATAGGGATGGATCTTTCCAAGTTACAACAACATGCAACTAGTGTGGAGATGGCCAAGATCCAATGACAAAGGGGGGTGGGTTCTACAGATGCATAGGCACAATTTAAAAAGTGACTACCATAACAATGGTTCACTCTGAATACCAAATGTGATGGATCAATCAATGAGGAAATTGGAACACAATGATCATGATCACAAACTATTATGTTTTCATTCCACAATTGATCCCAAGCCTGGATGGCCATGATAATGAAGAAGGTACTCATGCATATGCTTTTTGCCATCTTAGTTTCATTATTCATTTTGGTGTTTTCTTATGTCTTTTCGAGATTTTTGAGCTTTGTTATACTTCTCTTTCATTAATGTATACCCCATTGATCATTCTCCACAAGTGAGATGCATCAATAAGTCCTAATGGTGCCACACACAAATGCAAACAAGAATAGATGAGGTTTGCATTTTGCATATTGCATTTTGAGTTTTTTCAATCTTTTTTTGTGTTTTTGAGTTTGTGTTTTGTATTTTATCCTAGTCTAATCAAATGCAATCTTTTCAATCTCAATCCACTAAATAAGTTCATTTTGATTTAACCTTCCTAAACTAACCGCATGTGTTTCAAAGTATACAAGTCACAAGCACGGATGATCAATACCCCATTAATCCCATCCATACTCAAGTAGACAAGCCTCTTATTCCACCACATGGTAGTCAAAATGTTGAGCTAAATGCACAACAATTGGAACATTGAATTAATTTCTATTCTTTCAGAAGTTACAACTCACTTTGGTGACAATCTCTCACCTTGTCTTTGCAAGTCTCCACTCTAACTCACTATGCATCCTTCTCTCCAACCCAAGAAAGCAAGGAACACGAGATAGAATAGAAGAAGTAAATAGAAAGCTTCAATAGTTGCACTAGCAGAGTTTTCGTAGCATGGATGCACCAAAAGGGTACATACAATTGAGACCTCCCACCTTTATATAGTCCAAGTTTAGGGTTAGGATTAGGTCACTTCTCTAGGGTTGCACCCTATTTGCGTTTTAGGGTTTTCACTCCACTTGCATTTAGGTTTGCACCCCCTTTTCCAATCCAATGTTTCCATGACTATGAATTAGGGTTCATGCCCTCTTTTGGGTGTCCTATCCACTTGGTGGAATCTAGGCTAGTTAATCCTTGAAGCGTGCTTGTAGCTTAACTTAATTAGATCTATCCTATCTTGTTGCAATTACATTTCCATACGTCATTGTGCCATTATGCACACACTGTGTGAAAAAGTCTAGAGTGCGGCTTTCTTTCAACCCCTTCTCTTTATGCATGTTTTTGTCTACAAGAGATTTATCTTCTCATAATGCAAAAATAAATTGATAGGCTTCACCTATGTGAGTATTCTTCTACATCTTCTATTTCTTTCTGTGAGTATTCTTCTACATCTTCTATTTCTTTCTGTGAGAATTCTTCTACATCTTCTATTTTTTTGAACCCCTTCTCTTCCGTCTACTCCTCTCCTTGAATCTCCCTTCACCATGTTGTCTCTTACCCTCGCGGTAGACTTTTGACCCCAAACACTCCAACAACATGCAATCCATACAATAGTTGCCAATGCAACAAATATAATTACGAGAGATGATACAATGTGCAGGAGTGTTAGGACAAGGGTCCTAATTGCACACAGTCTGTAGGATAGCTCGACTATAGCACTAATAGTAGGAAATCGACTACTATGCTAAGGTGCATAGGGTTAAGGGATCAAAAGTTATCCTACATTAGGATACAAGGGTATATGGACCAAAGGGTTAAAGGATAGATAGTCAGTGTGAATAGACTCACTAAAAGTCAGGGTCTAAAAATAGTACATGGATTTGCCTAAAGATACCAATGAACTGCCAAAAGAGACTATCGTCTTAATTGACTGGGAGGTTAATCGAGATTTTCCCAACTTCTATGATCACTATAGGCAAGGCACCCACCACAAGTACTTTACAATGGTATTAGAGCAAGGACGTAGTAAAAGATTAAGGAGTCTACAACACCATTCTAGCAGACCATCCCCACAACTCTATGTATGTTGGCATCCTTACATGGCATATGACCAACATGGCAACCAAGACATAGACCTTGGTATACTTGGCAATGAGGCTACGAAGGCTTCATTGGCACCGTTGGTTGCACATGAGGTGGAAGTGTTTGCTTGAAGATAAAACTTCCCAAGAGGTTACCCATCCCACTATTGTCTACACCCAAGCATGCTTAACTACAAGGCAACTAACCATCAAGCCTTGGAGTTATTTCAAACAATAAAGGAAGTTTTCAAAAGCTTGCTTGGGAAGAGATAAAGAGATTTTCAAACAAGGACCTTTCAACTACTTGGAATACAACACCTATGAAGATCTACCACATTGCTCTAGTAGTTTTGTGAACCGTGTCATTATGAAGACATTAAGGGTAAGTGGTAATGTTTCTCTCTTAGTTTTAAGCATCACACCATGTTCTCACCTTCACATTCATTGCATGATGAGCTTGTAAACATACATGAAAATGAAACCATGGATGATTTAGATACATTTAAACTAATGGACAAGGGAGAATTGGGTGCTTTAGTTGCTTGCATGGTGGCACTAGAGAAAAAATTTTCTTCTCTCAATGAAAATATTAAATAGATTGAGAAACAACAATGCACTTTTGATAAACTTAAAGTAATTATTGCTATTACTCCAATCCTAGATATAGTGGATCCATACAAACCATTTATGGTGAAAACTAATGCTAGTGCCACAAAAATTGGAGCTATCCTCCTCCAAGAGGGTCGACATGTGGCTTTTGAAGTAAAAACCTAGATAAGACTCAATAGAATTATTCTACTTATGAACATGAGCTCTAGGCAAGTGTCTATGCTTTGAAAAAAATAGCAACATTATTTTTATGGAGCTCTATTTGAGGTAGTCTTTGATCAAGAGAGTATCAAATGGTTTACTTATACCCAAAAAGATTTGAAAGGAAGAAAGGATTGATGGACTGAATTTCTTTAAGAGTTTGATTGCATGCTATAGTATTGCAAGGATCAATCAAATGTTGTAGCTGATTCTCTATGTTAGAATGCCTAAGATTAACACTCTCTCATTTATAATATTGAAGAGTAACATATTAGAACCTCTATGAGCCAAATGTGAGCATGATTAGTCTTATGAAAAGGTATGGAATGTGGTTAAAAGAAGGAATTCCTCACCAACTCATGCACAAGTTATGAATTCCACATAGGGCTCCTCTCTTACCACCAATGATGAGTTGAATCGATGGAAGAACTTTACCATTGATGATGGGTACTTACTTCACAAAGGTTGAATATGTGTACCCTTAGACTTAGACACACGGTGCCAAATTCTTTATGTCATGATAGTCCTAGTGCAGGTCATCATGGGATACAAAAGACCTATGCCCATGTACATAGACACTTTTATTGGTCTAGAATGCATAAGGATATAGAGAAATATGTTATTCAATGCCAAAAGTGTCAAGTGAACAAAATCAAGTGTTTGAAGGTCAGTGCACTTTTACATCCTTTAGAAATTCCTAATGGCAAGTGGGAAAGTCTCTCTATGGATTTCATTGTTAGACTTCCTAATACCAATTATGGTCATGATGCCATTTGGGTAGTAGTAGATAGACCCATTAAGATGTGTAGATTCATTTGAACAAATACAACTATTAAAACTCCTAGATTAGCCCAATTATTTGTGGAGAAGATTCATCGGATCTATGGATTTCTAGCCAATATCATAAGCAATCATGATGAAAAGTTTAATAGCCATTTTGGAGAGCTGTATTCAAAAGGTTAGATTCATTGCTTAATCTAAGTACTGCAGATTACCCTCAAACGAATGGGAAAATCAAGTGAGTAAATTAAGTTCTTGAAGATATGTTAGAAGCATATATAAGCAAAAAACAATCTAATTGGAAAGATTATTTACCCATATTAGAGTTTTCTTACAATAGTGCTAAGCACATGATTATAGGGTTTAGTCCATTGATACTTATGTATGGAGTTCAACCCCACTCACTAGTTACAATGAGATTAGCCAATGAGAAAATCCAACATGTCAATGACTTTCTTCAAGATCATTTTGATGTGCTAAAAGTAGCACACTTGAATGTGAAGCAAGCTCAAGACCGTTATAAGAAATATATTAAAAGTATAGCACGAGAACCCTATGTAAGTAAGGATACATAAGGGAAACTGAGGTATGAATAGATTAGAGGACAAGGGAAATCCTAATCATAGCTCACTCAAAGGCTATATAAACATGGCCAAATGTCACCCTTAGAAGATGAGAGAGTGTACCAATTGTACTTTCATGAGCAACTAAATAAGCAAGATCTTCTTCTTATACTTTGTGAGCTCTCTTCTCCCTCTTGTGCACACTCTTCCATATGGCAACTCTAATATTCCAACATGGTATCAAAGCCATCTCTAATCCATTAAGCTTCCCCTAATCCTATCTCAATTGAGTGCATAAGTAAGTTTCATTCTTCATCTTATCCTCTCAACCTCCATAGCTAGTTCTGGACCTACAAACCTTGGAGGAGTTGGTGTGGCCAAAGAAGGACATTTTAGCTCATGGTTTCTTCTAGAGACTTCTTCCTCACCTTAGAGTACAACATCCTATCACCTCAAACCTCGACATTGGCCGTGCACCAGAAGGGCAACATAGTCGCCTTTTTGAAAATGGTACAGTTTTGGATAGTATTGCATTTTATTAGTTGTTGTGGCCTGTAGAAGGCACAATCCCATTAGCTATAGGGCTTTGGTAGCCCCCCAAGAGGGCTAACTCCACCTAAAAGGGTTTTGCAAAATTGTCTATCTACTAGGCACATAGAGTGAAACCCTAATAGTGTGTCTAGCTGGCATCCATAGGTAGAAAGCTTCAAGCTCACTTCTTTCAACCTTAATCATCATGGTTGACATTAACAATGATTCTAATAATTAATTAACCTTGTGTAGAGTTCATTGAAGATTTGGAAGCTCCATCTTAGGATTGGACACACTTGGTGGACATCATTAAGTCCACCATCATTAAGTGCTTATCTCACTAAAAGTGACACTGTAAGGCTATGTGTAAGACTATAAATACATAGACCATGTCATTGCTCCTCTCCAAATGTTATCTTGTTTATTTTTCAATCACATTTTAAATCACTTTTAGTCTGATACTTATTTGATTTAAGCATCATTTCATTTGCTTCCACTCTTATTACCCACTTTGTAAAGGATTAGATACTGCCATTGCCTTGTGCAATCAGTAGCAAGACCTTCCTATCATGGCCTATGTTGATGTAAACCTCAAATCTGCAAGTTTGATGGGATAGGGGGAAGGGCAAGAAGCGAGCTTTTTGAGCGAGCATTTAAGCGAGCTTTTCTGGGCAACCTCCATTTCTTGTTTCACATATTCCACTTATTCCTCCTATTCTCTTGTGCATATGTCAAGCACCACTACTGGCCCTACTACCACCACCATCTCCACCATCACCACCACCACCACCTCCACTGCCGCTGTCATTACCACCTCCACCGCTTTCACCACTACCGTCCCCTCCCATGTTTCTCCCCCATGTTAATTAAGATCTCTCTCTCTCTCTCATCTTCCACCAATTATTCTCTCTCTATTTTCTCTCCTCCCCATATCCCTCTCACTCACTCACACACACACACACACACACACACACACACACACACACACACACACACACACACACACACACACACACACACACACACACTCTCTCTCTCTCTCTCTCTCTCTCTCTCTCTCTCTCTCTCTCTCTCTCTCTCTCTCTCATCTTCCACCAATTATTCTCTGTCTATTTTCTCTCCTCCCCATCTCCCTCTCTCTCACTCACTCACACACACACACACACACACACACACACACACACACACACTCTCTCTCTCTCTCTCTCTCTCTCTCTCTCTCTCTCTCTCTCTCTCTCTCTCTCTCTCTCTCTCTCTCTCTCTCTCTCTCTCTCATACACACTCTAAATTAGCAACTTCTCTCTATCTCCCCCTCTAAATTTTGCAAGGGTCATACATTTGTTTTTCACAACCCTCTTATTATTACAAGGGTCAAGGGTTTTCATGAGGTAAATTATCTTAAACACTTTTAGCTATTAATATCAAGACGAAAATAATATCACATTGTTATCCCACATGCATATATACATTTACGTACCTCTCACTTTTATGTGCATGATTTGATATTATATCATGATATATCACTTCCATTGTGCACACATAGGCAAAACTACATTGCACATGTTTTCACTACTTTCAATTGAGCATTATTGTGTTGTGGACTTACTACAAGAGGATAGGGTATCAAATAGTTTGTTGCACTTATTGCAGTAACATGACATATCTATTGTTTTTGACTTTGTTCGAATAGTTAATATTGAGATAAAAATATTACCTCATTGTTACTCGATCCACTGTGCACACATACATTTACATGCATGCATGTTTCTACACTCCACCCATCCCTAGATATTTTGCACATGCTTTGTTTACACATCTTGTAGTATTGCAATTGAGAAAATGCCTATACAGAATCTCTTTCACTTGCACATTCCTCTCTCTTTCTCCTTTTCCCTCTCATCCTCATTTTATTGCACTTGTAAATAAAAATAATCTAATAATTTTGAAAGTACATATTTATCATGCACATCAAATATCAATCGAGTTCAATTGTTGGGGGGTGGAATTGGTGATCCCTAACAAAGTCTAGGACTGAACCACAGAAGCACGCTAGCTCAGTCAAGTAGGGAAGCATGTGCTCCAGAAGGATTGTGTCCATGGGGTTTCCCTCAAATAGAGGTGGGCATATAAAGGTGTTGGGTGGGTTCATCTACATCTTCTCCATGCTATGATCCACAAATAGTGTTGTTGTTGGGCTGAAGTGTGGCCAATCAATGTCATCAAAACATTTCATGAAAAGGGGCTTTGTGCAACTCTTTTTGGCAGAAGTTAATGTGGGAGTTGCTTTGCACTTTCCTTATCCATATTGGAATACAAAGGTTGGTGATTGCTTTGACGACTTCACACATTCACTTCTAACTAATTGGAGCAACTCACTTAAGTTGCCTTCCTTCATGGAGCTCCAGATGGCAATGTCAAACAATGTAGATATTTCCTTCAAAAACCTGGCGATCCTTGGCCGCAAAATCACCCAATACTTGTCCACTTCTAGGGGCTTCACTAGTAACGATCCCTTTCGCTGTGGTGGCCGCCTATGTAAAAGCACCCCATTCATATTAAACACGATTAATGTTCGGTTTGTGGGAGGCAGTTGTACATGATGAAATCGAACACTACATTACAATCAGATATTGTACAAGTTTACGTAAAAATGTTACCTTTGCTCTTAGATATCTTCCATCTTCAGCGAAGCAATACAGACATGCAATTAGTCTATTGGAATTTAGTGTTACCGATGCAAAGTCACCACATCCTGCATTGCAATCTAAAATGGTGTCTCCTTCTTTTGTGTATGTTTGCAAGAACGAGCTCCAAAAAGCCCTACCATGTTGCATGCCACCTATAATATTTGGTAGTCATATAACGTATTAGGAATCTACTAAATGTTTACAAAACATATCAATAATAGTTTAACAACATTGGATCTCATATTGACCTCTCATTGGGGATCTTGATGTATCTCACACCCACTCATTCGCAGTAATGTCATCTTTTGTGAACTTTGGAGGGATGATTCCATTGTAAGCGATATTTGAACTCATGTACACTAGAACATATAGCATATGTACCTGCAAAAGATTGAAATACTAATTTTAGTAATTATACTCACTAAATGAAGTCAACAAGTGTGATATATAAATAATATCTAGCATGAGCATATCATGACTTTAAAACTCTCACCTCTCTACCTCTAATGACAGATACAGGTGTTTCACAATGAATAACCTGTGCCATGCGTTGTCGTGATGTTATGAGGACACAGTGTGAAAAAGTATGGAATGCATCATCATCGGACTTCTTTATTGATCTAGAGAGTCAATGTGATCTGAGCCATTAGTACTAGTGTGAGTTGCATGGATTATCCGAAAATACTAGATTTTTGGATAATTTTAGCCTATTTTTTATATTATTTATTTTAAAAATCTGAAAAAGTTAGAAAATAGCTTCTAGATTAGGATGGCATGCAAAAAGCTAGTTACTTTTTCAGCCAATTAGGGGATTTTCACAAGAGGGACAGATTGACGAAATTGCGCGTGTCGCAATCACTGTAAACAGGCTAAAAACTGCAGATTGAACTGAAAGAAGAAGAAGGAGTGATCTAAGAGATCCGTGAGCAGGTGTCCTGCGATTTTACCTCCCTTTTGGAGCCAACGGAGCCATCAGATTTGGGTTTCGAGAAGCAGAGAAGGAGCTGTAATTTTTATGCACGTTTTGTTCTACGAAGAAGCTCCAAGAGATCTAATGCATGGAGATTGCTTCTGAGCAGTGCGAAGATTTCAGGTTCTTTCAATACATATTGATTCAATTCATTGTGGTTTGTCTTTGTATTGTTTACCACTTGGGTATTCTCTATCTTCTCTTCCATCTCCTATCTCTACTTCCTTCTACTTCTGATCCCCTGTGGATTCGACCTTTCGACAAAAACCCCTCCGACAGCATAAGGCCCAACACTTTTGCCCTGACTCCATCTGCCAATGTCCATCCTCCCCACAACCTGCTCGATAAGCTCTACCATGGAGTGTGTTGTGGCAAGGAACAGTAACATCACTACGTCCTTGAGAACATGATCAGCCAAATACATGGCATCAACTGACTCTGCCTCAGTATGGGAGTTCCATGACGGAATTCCATCCCCCAATCCATGCACGGCACAATCTTCAGGAAGACGAACCACCATGATATCACATGCTGTGTTTGTGGTTTCTTCATCAACCTCGACTATATTGATTTGGTTGATCTCCTCCAATGCCTCTACCAATCGAGAGAACTTGGATGATCATTTTGCAATGCATGTCCGATCTCGAATGGGTTGAAGAGAATAGTATGCCACTCCACCTTTGCCATCATAGCAGCATGGGAGACAACGACTTGCAAGGGAACTTCCATAGGGCTTTCAATGTTGTGGACCTCTGCACATTGACTCCTCGATAAATAACATATTTTTCTTACTGAATGTTAACAATAGATAATATTCTTCTTACATGTTTGTTTACCTGCATGTGTGGTTGGAACATCTTGCACCATTGTAGCTTCATGGGAGACGATGTCTTGCATGTGGAATTCCACATGACTTTGAGTATGGCCCTTTGTATGATAAATTCATAATTAGCAACATATTTTTTGTTCAAAATGTTATTATAGATAGCATTATTGAGACATGTTAGTTCACCAATGTTTGTGGCTGGCACATCCTCTAACATTATAGGTTGAAAATAAAAAATTGTATCCCCCTTTGCAAAAATACAGACCATTCTTATTGCCATTGTATTGTGGGGAAAAAAAAACCACGAGTCACACTTGTTTACCGATAGCTGCCACGTCCCCTAGCATGGCTAGTCCATGTTCTTGCATTCTTTCCTTCCCTATATAAGGACACACATCACTATTAACATCATATAATGATAGAATATTTTAAAGCTCTGACATCATCCAATTATGACATGTGTGGAATTCACGAGCATCGTTTCTTTACCTCTCTGTGCACTCGTCATGTCTGATGTGACCTCAAATCCAAGACACTCAATTATTCTACCCTCTGTGTTAAAAAATATTGTTGATGTTACTTTGGTGGTGAATAAGAATTGCATGCCTTCACATCATGAGTTTTATACAAAAGCAAGCTTACCATCTTGGTGCTCTATAATACGTGTGTCAGTTCCATGTGATGTCTCATTGCTTCTCATCATTGTCGTGCATCTCTCTATAGTGGTGTGTAAGGTAATACTCTCAACTGCAAGATCTGGAAGAACTTTTTGTATCCTTCTATCCATGCGAATGTCATGGACCTCCTCGATGATGCCTTTCATTGCAATCTGCTCTTTAGTGGTAACAATGAAGGGGCCTACATGGATTGGTGGTTATGATTCATATTCAAGAAAATATTTTTACTGGAGGGACACAAGAGATGTCTTGGCTATAGTACTTCAAAACATCAAACCTTTTAGGTGTGGAGAAACCAAATTAATTGGTGATGAGGGCCGATCTTTGCTTGGCCTCTCTTCAATGATATTGGATGTGCGCTTGCTCTTGTATTTTCTTTTTATAGTAACCACACTACTAGTATCAGTTTCCTGTGAACCCATCATAGTCTCTTCATTAGGAGACAACAAAGTGCAATATACTCCTAAGAATGTAACTCATTTCACTTACCATGACTCTAGATCCTTGTGTCTCTTGTGTTTGTTTTTTCCTTGAGTATTTTTTGTAAAAACTTTTCTCATTGGAGGGGTATTCACCTTCTAGATAGTCAAGGAAAATAGGGCATCTTTGATATACCTCCTCATCCCATTGTTGCTCTATCTAGTAATACTCATACATACACTGATCCTCCTGTACGTTTGCCTAGTCCTCACACTCTCTTGGAAAAGTTTGTATAGCCCTCCTCTCCATCTGCCCGTACATGAACCTGACTTGCAGAGTGACCATTAGAAATCTTGAATGGATTGGCAAGATAGCATTGCAAACATGCTACTAAAGAAGGATATTGTGAACTACCTGTAAAGAAGCCTCCATGCTGCCAACTTCGTTGACTTCTGTGACTCTATATCTTCGTCTGGCTTGAAATCATGGAAGACAATGCGAAACATTTGCTCTCTATGCTTTTTCTTTATCTCTTGGGTGTATTGGAAGAACAAATCATGTTCCACGCAAATGTTATAGTAGTCCTCCCAACTCAAAAGCAATCTCTTTCTGCCGTCTTGCAACATGGCCCAAAAGGTCTCTTGTCTTACCCAACTTTGAAATGGTGCATTTCCATATGCTCGAATCAAAGATATGTTGTTTAATACCAATTCGTCAAACTTATGATGCACATAATTTAGATTAACAAGAATAATCTACGTATAGGCATGCCCATCAACGTTCGAATTTTCCTGTCAGAACTCTCCATGGCCTTCAATATCCTTACGCGATCTACCTCGTTTAGCTTTGAGGATGCCAATGTGTATACTCTCTCCTCATTCAATACACCCCCTGTCTTGGAGCCCACTCCAAGCATGAGACAGTTCTGCATTGACAAAAACATTGTTACTTTGGACAAATTTAGTATAAGTACATATAGATGGCAAGTACAAAGAGGTAGCAACTTACTGATACCACGTCTCTTCAAGAATGGGGTCTGCAACTCTTAGCAAACATCGAGTTTTCTTGACGAGCTTTTCATTGACACTATAGTATGCCTCACCCCACTTGGTTCTAAACTCAGAGTCGAAGAGTTGTGTTTGTTTCTATTTGATCTGTCGCACTGCCATATCATACTCGTCTTGCACTTGGTAATTAGGGACAACATCATTGCATTAGGAAAAAATGCATGAGGAAAAACATTGTTAAGATAGCTTGAAGAGTACCTACCTTCCACATAATGTGGGCCAGTGCAATCAATGGTGCCTTGTACCATGCGGGAATGGGCACTGGCTTTCTGTGTTCTTGCACCCATGCCTTTGCCTCATTAGTTAGCTTGTCAAAAATAGTTGCGTGGTGAGCCTACCCCAGCATCCTTGCTTCATAAATAAGGTATGGATACGAGGTATGGATAACCCCCTTTTGTGCCAGCCTATGTACATTCTATATTAGGATCGCATGAATACGGTCCATTGCATACCTGCTTGTATGAGAAATAGCTGACAAAATCTCCCCCTCTACCACACTTGTCACTTTCACAAGGTGACAGTCAACACACATATGTTGCCTCACATTATCCGAAAAGGCTGTTGCAAACAATCAATTATGTTAAGGATGATGTAAGAAACAAACACATTGTAGAATGTTAAGGTCCTACGATTCAGGGCCACTCACATGTGCGTATCTCATTCATCCATGTTGTGAGACGATGGTTACCATCCCAAACATAAAACATGCAATTTGACAAAAAGGCCCAATCGATGCCGCTGATTTCTACCTCCAAGTCCTCGTGCTTCTTTAGCCAATGGGGATCCCACTCAGTTCTAATCATATCATCAACCTCCTTGCACTGATGTCTTGGAGTCTCTAATGACACTATAAAAATACCCATCTCTCTAACATACCCGTTGCTAAAAAATGTTTCCGAGAGTTGCTTGTACCTCGATGTGACTTGTCTAATTGTAGGCATGGAAACCAAAAGACATAATGGGATGGGTGGCTAAGGGGTGGATGTCCGCATCTGAATGAGATGATGAAGTAATTAATGTCTAATCAATGTAAATAAATAAAAACCATAATCTAAATCATGTTGTTATAGCTTACAAGCACTCACCATCAATGTTTCCCCAATTGATCTTCTATGCATGCTTGCACAATACATTTATCGCAAGTGACTGTGAGAGTGGTCTCGCCAGGCATTTCATTGGCAGCTGGCATGCGCTTCTTTTCGGCTCTTTGTGTTTGATTCTTCTTGGGTTGCATATGGCCACGCCCTTGTTGTGCACTAAAGGACTCAATGCTTTGATGGACATTGCTTTCCTCGTCAGTATCACTCTCCGATAGTACAAGCTTTCTCTTACCCTTCCTTGCCTGCTTCATCGAAGTATGCCCACCTTCTCCTGATGTCACTCCTTTCCCACATGCAATTGCAACGGTTGTTTGTAGCTCAGTAGAAGTCAATGATCGTGTTTGTATTACTCTTCCTCTCACTCTTGGAGGGCGACTCCCCCCTTGTGACTGGATGTTGCCGATGGCAATAGCCTGTCGTCCTGTTGTAGATCGTGGAGGCAAGTCAAAGTCCTCGGGAGACTCGTCTGATCATCACTCTCTTTCCTGCAAACAATGATGCGAAATAGGATAAGAGGGGGAGATAGAGTAATCATAACAAAAATCAAGAGAGGATTTGCTTACCATCTGTTCAATTGGCCATTGCACAATTGCGTTTTCCTCAATGTTAATCTCAGTATTGCCTTTGCCACGGACCTTTACACCCCTCTGATGCACAATGGTGATAAGAACTCCCACTCATCCAAGGAGCAAGCTCGATGGGGGGAATGTTTGTTGAACTAAACCTTCTGGAATCCTTTCATCGCCCTCGTAAAGGGTGACATGATCTTGTCTTTTGAAATCAAATTTGGCCATGATACAAGGGCTTAGGGGTACTTCTTATAGATATATTGCTTCCTCAATTTCCTGCCAATGAAATAGAGAGAGAGAGAGAGAGAGAGAGAGAGAGAGAGAGAGAGAGAGAGAGAGAGAGAGAGAGAGAGAGAGAGAGAGAGAGATGACATTGGGGAGAGAGAGGGGGGGGGGGAGGAAGAGATGACATTGGGATAAGAGAGTGAGAGATAAAGAGAGAGAGAGTGAGAGGCAAATATAGGGGGAGAGAGCGAGAGCGAGGGAGAGAGACAGAGAGAGGGGGGAGGAAGGAGGAGATAGAGAGAGGGAGGAAGGTGGAGAGAGAGAGAGAGAGAGAGAGAGAGAGAGAGAGAGAGAGAGAGAGAGAGAGAGAGAGAGAGAGAGTGTGTGTGTGTGTGTGAATGAGTGACAGAGAGAGTGTGGGAGGGGGAGAGAGAGAGGGAAAATCCTGGGATAGAATGGTGAGATAGAATATGTGTGACTATGTTAGAGAGAGAGGTGTGGAGAGAGAGAGGGGGGAGAGAGAGACAGAACCGTACTGAGGGTAGGGGACAAAAAGCAAGAAGTTGAATTGTAAGGGGGAGCGGGTTCCTTTTAAATACAAAGGAGAGAGAATAAGAGAGGGATAGAGAGAGAGAGTCACATACTGAGAGTGGAATGATTTGCAATGTGAAAAGGGGGGATGGGTCTTTTTATAGGTGAAGGAGAGAGAAAATAAGGGAAGAGAGAAAGAGTAATGCTTTAAAGAGAGGGGGAAAGAGGAAGAGCATGTGATATGTGTTAATTTTTCTCACCAGAAAGAGGTCGTCGGCAACCCCTTGTCAAACGATTTATTTTTTTGATGACCCATTCTTGGATAGTAAATTTTGGCCTAACAAGATTTGTGGTTTTTTTTTGCCCATTAAGGGGTTGATGGTGACTCCTTTTTGGCGAAAAAACAAACCACAAATATGAGAATATACAGTATGGGGAGAATAGGGACCAATAGGCTATGGGTTTTTTTTATTCTTGGGTGAAAAAAAAAAAGTATCCTATTGGTCCCTATTCTCCTTATGCATTATATTATTGGATCTATGGTTTTTTTTCGCCAAAAAGAAGTTGCCAGCAGCCCCTTCTTAGGCAAAGAAAACCCACAAATCCAGTTGGGTGAAAGGTTACTCTTGCAAGGAATGGATCGCCATAATTTTTTTTCATTTGATAAGAGGCTGCCAGTGACCCCTTTCTGACGAGAAAAAAATACACACATCACATGCCCTCTCTCTCATCACCCTTTCTCTCTCCCCCCCATTTTCTTAACTAATTAACAAATATTTAATTAATTAACTTTACGAACAAAAGAGAGAGATATAATTTTCTAAATAGTAGATTTTTACACTCCTAGAAGCATAATATGAGATAGTCATACAAAGTAGAAACTTATACACACTCGTTCAAACATTGCTTTATTCATATTGTCTCTCTCTCTCTCTCTCTCTCTCTCATCCCTCTCCCATCACTTTGTTACTCTCTCTTCCCTTGCCTAATTAGATTTGTGGTTTTTTTTTGCCCATTAAGGGGCTACTGGCAACCCCTTTTTGGCGAAAAAACAAACCACGAATCCAAGAATATACAACATGAGGAGAATAAGAACCAATAGGGTATGGAAAAAAAAACACATATCCTATTGGTCCCTATTCTCAAATTTGTGGTTTGTTTTTTGCCAAAAGGGATCATCGGCAGCCCCTTATAAGGCAAAGAAAACTCACAAATCCAGTTGGGTGAAAGTTTCTCTCGCAAGGAATGGGTCGCCAGAAAATTTTTCGTTCGGTAAGGGGCTGCCGTCGACCCCTTTCTGGCAAGAAAAAATTACACACATCACATACCCTCTCTCTCATCACCCTTTCGCTCTCCCCCCATTATCTCAACTAATTAACAAATATTTACCTAATTAACTTTACGAGTGAAAGAGAGAGATATAATTTTCTAAATAGTAGAACTTTACACTCCTGGAAGCATCATATGAGATAGTCATACAAAGTAGAAGCTTATACACACTCGTTCAAACATTACTTTATTGCTTTAAAAACACACTCGTTCAAACATTGCTTTATTCATGTTGTCTCTCTCTCTTATCCCTCTCCCATGACTTTGTTACTCTCTCTTCCCTCGCCCAACTAGATTTGTGGTTTTTATTTTGCCCATTAAGGGGCTATCAGCGACCCCTTTCTAGCGAAAAAACTAACCACAAATCTGAGAATATACAATATGGGGAGAATAGAAAAAAAAACATGTACCCTATTGGTCCCTATTCTCCCCATGTTTCTCCCCACGTTGTATATTCTCGGATATGTGTTTTGTTTTCTCGCCAAAAAAGGGTCGTCAGTAACCCCTTATTAGGTGAAGAAAAGCTCGTACCCTATTGGTCCCTATTCTCCCCATGCTGTATATTCTCGGATTTGTGGTTGTTTTTTCACCAAAAAGGGGTCGCCGACGGCCCCTTATTAGGCGAAAGAAAACCCATAAATCCAGTTGGAAAAAAAGTTACTCTTGCAAGGAATGGGTCCCCATTACTTAGTTTATTTTAATAAACAATGTGCATATATATTCCAAAGAAAATTGATTTATATTGCATATTTTTAAAAACTAGCTCTAATTATGAAACTTGCTCTTCTTATGAAGATAATTGTTATTATTAATGAAGTATTATATACTAGTTCATGGAAAAAAGACTTGGAAAACCCTCCCAAGACTAGCTTATTAAAACTATGTTTGTAGTATAGAACAACAAAAAGAACTAGCCTAGTGGATAGTCACTTGCCAGTTAACTGCACTTAGGTGACAACAATATCGGGATGGGTGACCTCCCGGGACGATTTTCCTACAAGCTAGTGAAAGCTCCTCACATGCAGCCAACAACGCCAACGAAGGCTTCAAAGCCTGTTGCCAAGTATGCCAAGATCTATGCCTTGGTTGCCGCCTTGGTCTTGTGGGTTGGTTGGGGGGAGCGGATGGGAAGAAAGTTTTTGGCGCTTACCTACGTCTGCCCACTTGTCGCACTGCATCCGTCCCCGCCGAAATCCGTCCTCCACGCACGCTCTCTCTCTAGGTGGGGAGGAATCTCTCTCACTCATATAAAGACAAAAAAGAGAGCAAAAAGTGTTATTTAAAAATTTTAAATTGAAAAATTAATTAACTAACTAATAAATAATGGTTAATAATTAAGTAAATAATTAATTAATTATAAACTAATTAATTAACTATTAAATTTTTTTGTTAATTTCTTATTTTAGCAAGTTAACTAAAAAATCAAAAAGTGTTATTTAATTTCTCCTAAATTGAGAAATTAATTAACTAACTAATTAATAGTGATAAATAAATAAATAATTAATTAATTATGAGCTAATTAACTAACTATTAACAAATTAGTTAATTTGTTATTGATTAATTAAGTAACTAATAAAAATTAAGTAATAGCTTTTTAAAGTAATTAATTAATTAATACAATTTTAAATTTAATTTTTTAATATGTAAGTAATTAATTAAGCATCTAATTAACTAATAAATTAATAGCTAGCTTATAATTAATTATCTAATTAAAAACCAAGTAACTAATTAAGTAACCATTTAACCAATTAAGAAATTACTTATTAATTAAATATAACATTATATTTTATATTAGTTACTTAGTTAAATAATTAATTACTTAATATTAATAATTAATAGTTAACTACTTTATATATTAGCTATTAATTAATTACTTAGTCAATAAAATTATATATTGATTGATTAGTTGAAATTAAAAACTATTTGTTTAAAATTAATAACTATGAACTAAAAAACAATTAGTAATAACCAATAACTAGTTACTTAGAATTAATAAATAATTCATTAAAACTAATAGCTAATTAATAATAATGTATTATTTATTAATTAGTTATGAATTACTTAAATATCTTTAATTAGTTATAAATTAGTTTTTAACAACCAATAAATATCTTTTATTCAAGTAGTAATTGCTAATTATAATTTTATATATTTATTTTATTTAAAAATATTAAATAATTTTATCATATAATTATTTAGTAATTAAAAATATTTATTACTCAATTAATTAATATAAATTTATTAATTAATTTTTTATTGATTTAATATAAATCAATAATATTTAACAAGATGGTATCTGTTAGTTCATTAATTAGATATTTAGTGTATCAGTCAAATTATATCAATTAAATTATTAATTGATTTCTTAATTTATAATAGTTAGCTTGTTTTATAATTCATGTATATCAACTAGCTTATTAATTAATTAGCTATTATAGTAATCAATTAGTATGAAGTGAACCATTGGTATATTAATATTACTTAACTTGTTTATCAATTTATATATTACTATTAATCATTTCATATACATCAATGTATTGTAATAGTAATACTAATTAACCAGTTAGTATGATTGTACATTAATATGTTAGTTGTATGGGATTTTTTTTTTAAGGGGATGAAGAGAGAGTGCAAGTGCATGTGGATTAGGATCGTTCTGATCACCGAGAAAGGGGTCGTCGGCGCGCCTATATCATCTATCTTAGTTATTTGGGTTTAGGGTCCAAGATAGGTATGAGAGAGAGAGTGTGTGTGGGCCAGGACGGTTGATGAGAGAGAGTGCATATGGATTGGGACCATTTTGTCACCAAAGAAGGGGTCGTCAGCAACCCAATATTTGTGGTGTAGAAAAATATGACTAGCACCGCCCCCCCTCCCCCCCCCTCCCCATCCCTTTCTCACATCTCTCTCTTCGTATGGCACATGTCTCCCAATCTCTCTCTCTCTCTCTCTCTTTTTCTGACATGCATTTAATGCCCTACTATGTCAAAGTGGTTATATAAGACCACATACCCCCTATGACACAACACCTCCCCCTCCCTCAAGTTGTGGATTATTTTCTTAATCTCACAGGTACGTACACCCCTCCCTCCCTCCCTCTTTCTCTCCTCCTCCTCCTCCCCCTCACTCTATCCATCACCCCTGATCTCTCTCCCAGGCTCCCTCTTGGTGCTCTCCAACCCCCCCCTCTCTCTCTCTCTTCATGGCACCCACATCCACACACACACACACTCTCTCTCTATCTCCCTCTTTTGCTCTCTCCCTCCTCCCACATAAATCTTTATATCCTCTCTCTCTCTCTCTCTCTCATATCTAGCACCCATATCCATACATAAACACACACATACACACACACACACACACACACACACACACACACTCTCTCTCTCTCTCTCATATCTAGCACCCATATCCATACATAGACACACACACACACACACACACACACACACACACACTCTCTCTCTCTCTCTCTCTCTCTCATGCCAAATACTTTATATTTATAGCACTGGCATGCACACACATGCATGCACACTCTCTATCTCCCCCCCCTCTCTCTCTCATGCACACACTTTATATATCCTCCTCTTTGTCTCCCTCTCTTGTATATGACATACACCCCCACACTAAGTCTTTCAATGACACCCATATCTGACATGAGTATTTGTACATGTGTAGATAGCTTTGGAAATGGATCCAACATCCAGTGCTACACCAAATACTGAGGTTCACATATATATATTGTCCCTCTCTACCAAACCTATTATGCACTACACAAGTAGTCGGTTCCTATTGATGTTGAAGAAGGAAGACATTTGCAATGACAAAGGCTCCTGTGTTCTTGCTATCACCCATGCAAATGGCTAAATACAAAGCACACTAGTCCATTGTAACAATGACCATGAGGCTATCCAAGTATATGTTTTGGATACCTTGGTCTCGCAAGACTATCTTGTCGAACAAGGAAATGGGCCTACATTGTAGCCTTCCCCCACCATAAACCTCACCTAGAGCCCTTGTAGCATTGAGAAAACAACAATCACCGTGGAAGCCTCACCACCCCCCTTGGACATTGAGAAAAACAAAACCATCCCTATCACGCTTGATGTGGAAGAGGAGGGGATGCGACAATCCTCTTATGTTGTAAGTGTGGTTGAGTACATAATGTGTTCGGGGGGGCTGACACCTAGTCTTACGTCATTTGCTTTAGAATACAAGCACTATAGAGAGAGTGGAGGAGATCCTGGTTTTCTATGATGGCAATGTGGCATACGAGCTTCCACCAGAGCAGACAATATGCGTCCAATGGAGAGTATGGAGCAAAAGTACAATGGCCATTGCTAGACAAAGCCCACGTCAACATCAATGGTATTCCTTGGTACTTTTCGCGAAGCAAATGTGTCAAAGAGCTTGAGTGTCCCAATAGAGATTATACTGGCAGGTTGATTTTTAGCTCCCCAAACAAGGTGGCATGAACAGGTGCAAGATTCTTCATTCACTCCACTATCATTAAAGTGATTGCAAAGTCGCATGACATGGTTCTAGTACCCTATTGTAAGTAAATCACACTAATCAAGTCCAAATGCATGCCATGCAGGTAAACTCAGTACCACCATACCAACTTTTGAAATGTCACATGTTGGTCTTGGAAGCCTTGGATGCTTCTATTGTAAGAACCCCCCCATCCTACTATCCAAGTGCGAGTGTGTAGTGTATTATGTGATGTCAGCAAGGCGAGTGTCAAGATTATTTATTCATCAAGACACACATAACCATGAGGTGCAAAGAGGCACATGTAGAGCTAATGTCAAAGAGGTGCAAAAGACTGTAGAGGAAATGGTAAGAGACTTTAGTGCAACTAGACCTCGACACCTACAAATGATAATGGCTAGAAGGCTAGTGATGGGTGCCTTGGTTCGTGAGCAAGGTGTCCCCATGTCTGACACTGAACTCTTGACAATGCTCGAAGAACTCTAACCACTCATTTAGAGGAACAAGTAACATATTACTTCATTCACGACACATTTCAAAATATCTTTAAAAGGCCATGCATATGAAGATCGATATTTTGTGCATGCAGGTTCAAATACATGGTCCGTGCAACATGCACTGAGAGTGATTAGGGAATGGAATCTCATCTTCTAAAGCTAAAGCAACATTGTGCATACATATTTTTCCATGGTAGTCTATTTCTTGGGCAAGCTATTGACAATGATAGTAGGTGCTTTATATTCAAAATGTCAACAATTGGGCTAGCCTCAGGGGTTGACTTAGTGAATCGTATGCAAAGGAATGGCACTGGGGACCTATGCAATAGTTGGGTATGCTTTGACCACGTGTATCGCATTAATGATTGGACCACCATACCAGCACATGTGTATGATCCAAGGTAGTTTCTCTTACCTAATTCTACCGTCACAATACAAACTTAAGCAACATAGTTTTCCTTATTCTCCCATTCCTTTCTTGTATTTCTGTAGTGTACAAGAGTTGATGACTTTGGAAATATGTGAGATGAAAGAAGAGGATACAGATGCACAAGCTCTTTTTTGGACAAAGATGAATGAGATGATGGAGAAGTGTGGACACCCAAGCGCTGATTTTCAAGGATTCATGGCAGACGAGGCAGCTACCAATTGGAGGGCCATCTGAATAGTGTTCAATGGTGGTCCAGACAACGTAATGCAAGGAAGGGAGAGATCTTGCTTATTTCATTGGGAACAAAGTCTCCAAATACACACATCACATTATGTGCACAAGAGTTTTCAAGATGAGCATAAGTGCTTGTGCGGCATGTGAAGGTGTACAGTCACGAAAGATGATGCAACAATGCAATATCGATTCATTCGGGCTTGGTGGGCCTCAAGGAAAGTTGTGGATTGCAATATACCAGCAATGGATTGTTGGCTTAGTTGGTGGTATATTAGATATCCATGTTGGAGACGACACTTTGTCGAGGTAAGACTAGTTTGTAATAGTAGGATGCTACGTGTGGTGCATTTGTTTTCTCACGCTCCATACCTTCTCATGCTATATTTTTGTCTAGGTGGTGGAGGGCATTGCTCATATTCCAACCACAAACGGCAGAGCCAATGCATACAAGTTGGTTGGTAGGGGAGGGATTCAAGGGATCTATCAGCTTGTACGATGCATGTGTCAGTGATTTGGCCAACGCTCTACTACAGAGCACAAAACGATATGTATTCATTGGTGGAAAGTTCCATGGTGCAAGACCCAATGCAGAGAAGCTTTTGAGTCGACTACAACAAGGAATTAGCCCCACACCTCGAGCAATAGTAAGGATGGTTGAGGAGGTGGCAAGAGGAAATGAATTGCATAAACATCCCGATTTTCAAGGGGACAATGTGACTATAGTAAGAAAACACAAGGTTGATGGGAAAGTGGGGTCGGAGGAAGCCAATGCCTCTCATAGGCTTGAGTATGTGACCGAAAACATACCTAGAAGAAAGGGTACAAGAAAACTAAGCTTTGAGGACCCTTTGCCTTCCGACCAATCAAGGGAAGTATCACCAAATTGTTCGGAGGAAATGGTGGTGGAGACAGTCCTTCATGACACCGTTTGGGCTATAAGAAGGATTCCAGCTCCAGCCATGTACAATGTCAAGGATGGTTGGAAGTAGAGAGGGAAAATGCAAAAAACCTATAAAAAATACGTCACATGGGGTGTGTGCACCTTCATTTTGGGGCATCATGGAGTGGTCTAGCTCAAGAGGAGAAGCTTGCAATCAACATGGAATGTGGTGCCAGTTCTTGTGGTTTTGTAATGATAGTGTGGACCATACATGGAACATTTGTTCTTCCATTCAACATGCACCACCCAAGGTTCCACAAGTATGGCCAGTGGCACGAGGCACTAATTTGACTGTAGAAGAAATCCACATGTTGGAGAGTGGTGGGTTTGTTTTACAAAAGGCGACACAAGAGGCGGATGTTAATGAGGGCTCATGTAGATATCGAAGAGGTGTTTCACAGGCTACATGGAAAATGATAGACTCAGTGTTGGCTCTAGATGCAACTGTGAAGGGCCACACGGTGGTGAAGGCCTTGAAGCATGAGGTTTTCAAACTAGAGACAGCTAACTCAAGTGTCATGCATGAGTGTTATGATGTGCACATTGCAAAGAATCCAACATGTAATTAATTGCCAGGATTTCATGGACCATGCTGCAAAAGGAAAAGCGTATTTGGCGTGCAAGCACCTATACTATGTGTACCTCCAAGTGTTTGGGATGGATGCAAATGCGAACATGTTTATACACCAACCCACACTCACTGAAGAAAATTTGCACATTGTATTTGGAAGTAGAAGAACTTTTCCAACATCACCTATATAGTTATTTTGTTGAGAAGTCATCATTATAGAATCCATTTGGATGGCAAGCCTTTGGTGAACTTGTCTCTCTTAACTTGACAAGCAAAAGCACATTTCCCAGAGTTAACACAATATAAATGTACATTTGAATTACTTGTATGAATTGTCTTGCATCATATTGGGAAAGAGAGGGGGAGGGGAGGGAGCTATCAATGCATTGAAATTAAAGTTCTAAAAACATTGAGTGGCTACCCAAGCATTCACATTATGAGAGAGAGAGAGAGAGAGAGAGAGAGAGAGAGAGAGAGAGAGAGAGAGAGAGAGAGAGAGAGAGAGAGAGAGAGAGAGAGAGAGAGAGAGAGAGAGAGAGAGAGAGAGAGAGAGGTGGTTAGGATTTAAGAGAAGCGTTTGTTACAACACATGCCGTAATCTGATGTGAGGCATTATGATACAATGTGGACTAATCGCATGCATGAGAGAGAGAAATTGAGAGAGGGAGGGAGATAAACATAGAGAGTGAGTGAGTGACTAAGATTTATATACATACATATATGTACGTGTGTGTGTGTGTGTGTGTAGAGGTGAGAGGGAGAGAGAGAGAGAATATAGAGTGAGAGGGAGAAATTGCATGTACAACCCTAAACTGAGAGAGAGTAAAGACATGGAGTAATTCATGAGAGACAGACGGGGGGAGAGAGAGAGAAAGAGAGAGGTGTGGGCTGTGTTCCATTCTTTCGAGGTGATCGCATGAATGAATCCACGTTACATGCTAGAGAGAGAGAAATCATTTACATGAGATGGAGTACTATTTGATCGAGTGTGCTAGAAAGAGAAAAAGAGATTATACATGGAGAGGGAGAAATAGAGTGAGTGAGTGAGTGAGTGAGTGAGTGTGTGTGTGTGTGTGAAGGTAGTGGTGGCAATCGTGGAGGTGATGGGGATAATGGTAGTGGTGGTGGAGATGGCAACAGTATTGGTGGCAGCAAAGATGGTGGTAGTGGTGGTGGAGGTAGCATGGTGGCAGTGGAAGCAGTGGCGGCAGTGGCAGCAACGGCCATGGTAGTGGTGGTGGAGGAAGTTGTTGTGGTAGTGGTGGTGGAGGTTAAAAAAATCAAGGGGTGGAATAAGTGGACTATGTGGAACAAGAAATGGAGGTTGCCTGGAGAAGCTCGCTCAAAAAGCTCGCTTCTCGCATGCACTCATGGAATAGACTTCCATCCATGGCAGGTATTGGTGAAACATAAAATGATGGAGAGGGGTTACTGGTGCTTTATCAAAGGGACCAAGGCAATTGACCCATACAACCCTATAGATGGAAAAGATGATGAAAGAGCCGAAGCTATAATAATGTTGCATCTGGATGAACCCTTAATCCACCACATTGATCAACTTGCAACTGCAAAGGAAAAGTGGGATAAGTTCAAGAAATTGTATGGTGCAAGAGAAAAGAACTCCAAAATCTTCCTCAAAATAGAGTTCTTCAACTTCGAATACAAGTAAGGAGAAGACTTGGGAAAGTTCATTTCCCACATGAAGGCGCTAATGGCCCAACTAGCTTTAGTCAAAGCTCAAGTCGGTAAAGAAGATGCCATCACAATACTCTCAAAGACTGTAAGGAATGTCTTCCTAGCTCTTATAACTACTGTAACAAATGTACCAAATCCTATACTTGAAGCTATCATTCAGTCTTGTATTTCCATACTGCAACTTTGACATTTCAACAAAAGATGCAAATGAACATAGAAATTGTTTCATGAGCGGTGATCAGGAAAACCCTAGTCACAACCCGAAAACACGCGAGAAATAAAAGTGCTAGTAAATTGAATGACTGTGTTAAAGAACAGAACTCAACAAGAATAAATTTTCAAGCACAAGTAAATCGAAAACACTTATATCTCATATAGCCCGTAGAACACACATACTCAAACTAATAAAAGACACCTAAGCAATAAAGATCTTACCTCATTTTGTCAAAGTTTCTCAAAGCCAAAAACATGTCAAATGCATAAAGCTTGAAACTTGAGTAGTCCAAGGCTCTAAGTAAGAAGCCTTTAGCTACTTCATCCGACTTGCTTTAGTGTGACCCTCCTCTCCTTATAAGAAAAAAATTTCTAGAGAAGGGCCCATGCTTCTTATTTCTCCCTCTATATATACTTTTCTTGTCTACATACGTTAAAATTTTGAAAGCGTTTTACAACGTTTAGAATTTTGAAAAGCTGTGAAAGCTTTTTAATTGCAGTTTACGTATTCATGTTGCAGGAGGCTAACAGCTCTTAGGATTGTTTGCCTTGGCGTTTGCTAGTTACAATTGATCATGCCAATGCCTTCTAAAGACGACCCTCCTCCTGGTCGTTGAATTACGCTATGGACCCTCTCATCCATAAGATTGACCATTGGCTCCACACTGCCATACAGAATCGTCATCATCTCCTTTTTAAATAAAGCACTGCTTGTTTACATTGAATAAGGTCCATTATTTTTAATCAAGCTTCCCTGCATGTATGCCTGATTCTAATCGAATCACAGACCTCTCTGCTCACAAGATTACGGTCAGCTTTCTTCTCCTCCACAAAACATGTCAACCATTATAATATGGAATCGTATATACACTCCTCCCCTCTCGTCGATGCTTGCCACTCTAACATAGTCTACTGCATTGCCTCAAACAAACATTACAAACTGAGATGCCATTATCACATCCTCACTAAATGAAGGAAACCCTTGCATCACTCCTCCACCATATGGATCAAAAACCATAGGATCACTCCTTCCTTCAAATGGTCCATTGAAAAAAGAATCTCATGCTTGAATATCCCAGATTTATAGCAATATACAATATATAACTTCAATTCTTCATAGGGTCCCTCCGGAAATTTTAAGTGCTTTCCAACCTGTGGTATGTAAAAATATCGGCAAGAAAATATAATTGAATCAAGATGTCCAGTAGCTACTATCGAATTCCAACTCAATCTGTCGACAAGACTATCAAGTTCTCAAGCTCAACAAATACAAAATAATGGTGTAAACAATTCCTACTTTAAACAAACACAAATAATTTAGCTAAAAAACATCAAGACAGCCAGACACACAAACAATCAAATACCAAAAAATCCTACAAACAATGCACAACTCTAAGGGTTTTCAGTTTATGCGAAAACACTTGACAACATATGGTCATCTTTTAAAAAGGTGCTAAGGTCCACTTATGTGTTCTTGAATATTCAAGAAGTTTGAAGTCTGAAACAATTCCTAAGTTATCTCTTGGTGAAGTTGTGTACAAATTAGATCTACCCTCTTGTAGTAGAGTCCATCCAACCTTCCATGTTAGCCAATTGTGAAGGCAACTTGGTAATGATGATAGTTTGTTGGAACAAGGAGCATTAGTAGAATTTATTGAATCATCAATTCAACCTCATAAACCAGAATGGATCTTGGATTTTCATGAGCATCATGTTTGAAAACAAGTTTTGGTTACATGGAAAGATAGACCTGAAGAACACACTACTTGGAAAAACATTACGGTACTCAAGAGGTGATTTCCTAGGACAAAAACTCTTCCAAAAGGGGAGAGTAATGTCTAGACAAGGAAGAAACTGTCCGTAGGATAGCTTGATCATAGTGCTAATAGTAGGAAATGGATCACTATGCTAAGGTGTTGACAAGATTAAGGGATCAAGAGATAGCCTCAGTTAGGGCACAAGAGTATATGGACCAAAGGGTCATAAAGTCTGTATGAATAGACTTACTAAAAGTTGGGGTCTAAAAATAGTCCATGGATCTATATAAAAATACCAATGTGGTGCTAAAAGAGGCTATCATCTTGAGTGGGTGGGAGGTTAACTGAGCCTTTCCTAACTTCTGTGCTCACTAAAGGCAAAGGAGCTCACAAGTACTTTACAAGAAGAGTAGCGAGCCTGACTCTCAAAAAATAATACCTTCATAATAATTTGATGTCCATGAAGTACAAGAAGTAGTGCAAGTGCCCAAAATGATATAATGAAGCTCCAAAAATCATATCCACCAAAAAGAAAAATTCAACACTTGATCTTTGGTTTTCCTTCACTTTGCCTTTGACTATAGCCTTTCACATTTCTAACTATTTGTAAGAAAGGATGTCAAATACTATTTTAACAATTGTAAAAACAACTACTTCTAATGCAAAGGAAGGGTCCTCCTTGAAGATATTCGCTAGTAAATATCACAATTTGTTGGCACAAATGAACCATTGTCTTTATGCTCCAAGTTGCAAAAAACAGACTTTTATTGGTTTGACATTTGTAGGCAATTCTATATTGTATTGTTCAAAGCACTTGGGTTCATATTTCTTGCAATTTTATAGATGAACTTTTAATTTTGAAGGTTAACAAGATCGATAATTATGATTACAATGTGTGTCTCATATGTTTGTCTTTTCTCAAGGCACGTAATTATTCAATTTTATTTAAAATTAATTACTTCAAAGATAAGGTATGCATTTTATATTTTTGCATATGGAAACCAATCATGTAATGTTGCTTTATTGTTTTGAGCATATACCTAGCTATGACTAGCATTCGCATGACATGCATAGCATAAACTTATTTTGTGCATTGATATTTACGCCATCCATGACATAACCTTACTTTGTACATTGATATTTACATGCATTCACTTAAATTTTTGAAATTTATTATACTCAAGCACATACACTCAATCTTATCCAATTGATATGTACAACATAAACTTATGGCTCATGGACCTTGATATTTACGTGTACTCCTACAACTAAGTGTAGATTATATCCAAAAACATAGTTGAGTCATATAGATGACATTTGACACACTATGAATTTGTGGATTCCTTTTAGTTTTTAGATGTCTACCCCTATTGGTATTATCCCACTTTTTGTTATGAATTTTTATTTATTCCTATGAAAATACAATGTTTTTAATTTATTATGTGGATTTGCACTATTATTTTTATGTGCCACATAATAGTGACTTGTTGCATGTGAGAGTAGATTATTACTAGTTGGAGAAAAATACAAATGCAATTATTTTTGGATTTACCAGTGAGCATCCTTTATACCTAGGATTATTATTTTAGGCATGATTATTATACAACTTTATTTGTGCACTTATGAGTGGGATTGTTTATTATTATTACAACCTTTTTATTATAGCCTTGGGACCAAAAAAATATTTTTGTAAGGTTGGATTTATGATTTAGGCATTAGTAAAAAATAGATATGCCTTACAAATTATTAGTAAGAGCAAGTCATTGAAGTAAGGAAACCAGAAAGCCCAAATGGACTTCCTTCTCCAATATCCAAATCTACTTCTCCTACTTAAAACTTCTTGCATCCCTCTAATACCATTTCTATTAGTGGTTTTACCTGCATTGTTAGTATTGTTCTATCTTTTGATAAAAATTTTTCCATTGCCACCAAACGCCATGCCTACCTCTTATTAGACTTTGTAGAAGCCTTGAAAATAAAGTGAACATGGTGTGACATTATATCTTTTGTTGTTGCTAGCCTTCATCATACAATATACAAAAATCGAGAGAAAATATGAAAAGAATAAATTGCAAGAGAGAAGATAAATCCACAAACCTGCATGATATAAGATTCGGTGCAATCTCCCCCCTTATAATATTCAATTGAGCTTTTGTGCTCAAAATACATTAAAGGTATGAATAATAGCACTAGAATAATATCTACTTAGTTGAAGTTTATGTAAATGTACTATTCTATTAAAGAATATATTGTGGCATCCTGCCACGTAGTAGCCTTCCAGAGGACTGCACAAGATATCTGCTAACTGGAGCCCAGTAGGATACCTAACGAATGTAACTGCCTATTCTTGGAAACCTCGTTAGTAGGTCAAAATGACAATATAAAATCTGATTGGTATGCACTGAAGCGAGTGCTTATTCAAAATTTTGCAAACCAGAACATCACTCAGACAGCATTACACTAGCTGAATACCTCACGACAATAGCCCAATGAGCCAATGGCTCAATTTGCAGTTAAATTGAATCAATTACTGTTAAGGGAAAACACCTCCATGTCAGAAGAGATGAAGCTGTATTTCTTATGGTCATGTCTTCTACACAACATTTCATGATGAGTCCGTGATCAAGGACCCACGTCCTTTCATGAAGCTATTCAAATAGCTCAATGCATCGAGGGTAACCTACATTCTAATGGTGCTCCATTGCCCCCACCTACTCCTCAGCCGCCTCATGTTTGCCATACTACTGATTTCCCAACCCCCATGGAGGTTGATGTCCAGAATTCACAGTACACTTCAAGATGAGATTTGCTAGCAAGGGATAGTCGGGGCAGACCTAAATGCTTCTACTGCAACACATATGGCCACGTGAAGAGGCATTTCCTCAGATGGCTAGCACGCTACCAAGTACAGAATTCATAGATACAAGTAGCTGATACAATTGCCATTGCTTCTATTCTGAAAAACTTTTGAGCGAATGGTTGATGGAAGAGCCCCATTTGCAATGAACGGCGAGTGCATCTTCCACGGCATGGGGTGTTCCACTTTAGTCCTCATCGACAACACATCACATGAAGCACTCCTTGACTCAGGTAGCACAATTTCATCCATAAGTCTTGATTTAGTTAAAAAAATAGAAATTCCCACTCATTTAGCTCCCCTGATTTCTGTATTATTTGGTGATAATCAAAAGGTTTATCATTCTCACATAGTCGCAGATTATCAAATTTCTATTGGTTCTCACCAATTTCAACACCCTTTTTATGTTTTGCCTCGTCAGTTATTTTCTATCACTATTGGCTATGACTAGCTTGTCAAACATAGGGGAAAACTCCACTTTGATTCCCTTTTCTTAGTTCTCCCTCAAGGCCTCAATAACCCATTCATTTAGTCAGTACAAGGCCCCAATTTTGTCAATACACAACATGTCTCTTTAGACATCAGCACACATACACATTGTTAAGGAGAGGAACTGGGAGAGAGAAAGAGGAGAGAGAAGACTGTAGAGAAGAAGAAGAAGAAGAGTAGAAGAGAGAGAAAGACAGTTATGAGGAGAGAGAAAGACTAGAAGATAGGGAAGGAAGACATGGAAGCTTGGAGAGTAAGGTGAAGGAGAAAGAAGACTTGTATATTTATCTGATAATGAAAAATTAAGTCTCTCTCACCTTATATACCAGCCAGTGTAGCTAGTATTTCCCCGTTACTAAATCCCCCTCTCTTACGTTCCATCCCCACCCGAAGGTTTTTGCCCTCAAAAATGATTTGGGCACGTGTTGTAACTGGGCAGGGCCGATCAGAGTACTACTCTGTGGCCTTATTACAAGGGTATATCGATGAATGAAAAGGTATTATTGTGTATGATGGGCCATGGGGTATGTATGATACATGGGCCTTATTGGGGAGTTATAAACATGAGTTTTTGACCCAAATATCTGGAGTAAATGCGGGCTGCAGACAGTGGACAACAATGTTGTTTACTACAGGACCCTGCTGTAGTAAATCTGTCATAACTTTCTGTGGGAGACTCCGAACAGGGTGTGCTATACATCAAAATGGAGCTCTTGAGAAGTACTTTCAGCCCATGTATGGTGTGCATTGATGTCTGTAGTGCAAAAAAAAAAAAAACTGCTTTAAAATAGAGTACTGTCTGCAGTCTGTCTGGGAAAAAATAGGGCCATAGTTAGCTAGATTTCAGCCAAATCTGCTTCTAAAAGGTATGGGAACTCTTGCAAAACTAAAGCTGGCCTCCAAGAAGCTTCCTCAAGTGGTAAACCTTGCCACTTAATCAAGTATTCCATGATCGAGTGAGAGCGAAGCCTTTTTTCCCTTTGTCCTATGACTCTTTTGGGTATGTATTGAATGATGCCTTCTTCATCTATTGGTGGGAGTTCCTCAACATAGTCCACTCCTGAGCCAATGAAGGGCTTCAACTGACTCACATGGAAGACATTATGGATCTTTGTAGATGGGGGTAATGCCAATCGATATGCCAAGTCTCCCACTCTCTTGATAATCCGGTATGGTCCATAGAACCTATGTGCCAACTTATTGCTAGACCCCTCTTTAAGGGAGGCATATCGAGACTTAGGCACTTTCAAGAGCACCAAATCCCCTTCTTGGAACTCCACATCCCGTCTTTTGTCATCAGCATAAAGCTTCATTTGATCTTGGGCTCTCTTCAAGTTAGCTTTACACTGCTGAAGTAAGGCATGCATTCTCTCCAATTCTTCCTTGCTTTGTGGATTTATTTTATCATTAAAGATAACCACAGGAAGGGGCACTTTGTAGCCATACAAGGCCTCGAAAGGTGAAACTCCAATGCTAGCATGTGTAGAGTTATTATAGGCAAACTCAGCCAAGTGCAACCATGAGTCCCAATCATGTTGCACATCATGACAGAAATGCCTCAAGTAAGTTTCCAGCCATTTGTTGACCCTTTTGACTGACCATTTGTCTATGGATGGTAAGCAGTGAAAGGGGCTAATTGAGTGCCCATAGAGCTGAAAGCTGCCCACCAAAAGTTACTCATAAACTTAGCATCTCGGTCATGCACAATGACCTGTGGTAAGCCATGCAATTTGAAAACATATTCCATGAATTGGCTGGCTACTTGAGAAGCATTATACTGAGACTTCATGGGAATGAAATGGGCTGCCTTTGTGAACGTGTCCATAACTACATAAATGCTATCCCATCCTTTCTTGGTCATCGATAGGCCGGTAATGAAGTCCATAGTGATGTGTGTCCACTTGCCTTCAGGCATAGGCAATGGCTGAAGTAAACCAGCTGGTTTTAAGGTGCTGTCCTTGTTTTGCTGACAAGGCACGCAACCCAAGACAAAGTCTTTCATATCTTTCCAAAGGCCCTTCCGGTAAAAGCTTTTAGCAATTTTGTCATAGGTCTTAAAGACTCCCAAATGACCAGCTAAGGGGGTTCAATGCATCTCTTGCATGATTTTTTGCTTGAATGGGGAGGTATGAGGGATGGAAATTCGACCATTATACCATAAAAGCCCATTTTTCAACTGATACAAAGAGTTTTCCACACATTGTCCTTGCCGTAATTTCTGAAATGCATTGCTGAAATCAGCATCTAGTAGGTAAGCCTCCTGAAGCTCATGTATCCAATCACTGTGTAATTCCATGATAGCAAAGACTTTACATGCCCACATCCTAGACAGGGAATCCGCCACTACATTGTCCTTCCCACGAGTGTGGGTGATGTTAAAGTCATAGTTCTGTAAGGTGGCTACCCATCTCCTTTGCTTCGGAGTCAGATTCGACTGAGCAAGAAGTACTTGAGTACTCTATGGTCGCTTTTCACTCTAAATCGACTGCCATACAAATAGTGATGCCATTTCTTGATGGCATGAAGGATGGCCAGTATTTCTTGATCATAGACATTCATAACCCTCTCATTTTCGGCTAGCTTTCGGCTCTCAAACGCTATGACGCCATGTTCTTACAGCAAGACTGCACCAATTCCTCTCCCACTGGCATCACACTGAATGGTGAATTCCCTAGAAAAATCAGGGCATACCAAGATAGGGGCTCAAGTAAGCAAATCTTTCAGCTGATTAAAGCTTCTATCTGCCAATGCATCCCAGAAAAATGCTTCTTTCTTCAGCCTATTAGTGAGAGGGGCTGCAATAGTGGCATAGTGTCGAATGAATCTATGGTAAAATGAGGAGAGACCCAAGAATCCTCTCAAGGAGGTAGTATTTGCAAGTGTGGGCCAATCTCTGACACACTGCACTTTCTTTGGGTCAGCTCTAATGCCTGCTTCACTGACAATGTGTCCCAAGTACTCAACCTCAGTCTGCATGAACGAACACTTTGTCTCCTTAGCAAAGAGTCTATGCTGTCTAAGTATATCAAATATCTACCTCATGTGCATAAGGTGAGCTTCCTTTGAGAGACTATAAATGAGGATGCCATCGAAAAATACCAATATAAATTTGAATAAGTAAGGCTAAAGTATTTTGTTCATGAGGCTCTGAAACGTGGCTGGTGCATTGGTCAAGCCAAAGGGCATGACTAAGAAGTGGTAGAGCCCACAATCGGTCCTGAATGCAGTCTTTATCTCATCCCCTTCACGCATGCGTATCTGATGGTAGTCGGATCTCAAATCAATCTTTGTGAAATACTTAGCTCCCTTCAACTCATCTAACAGGTCATCCACCCTAGGAATAGGGTATCTATTCTTGATAGTGATCTTATTCAGATCTCTGTAATCAATGCACATCTTGAAAGTGCCATCTTTCTTTTTGACCAGCAAGACAAGTGATGCAAAAGGGGATGAGCTAGGCTTAATGAATCTCATATCTACTAAATCTTTGACCTGCTTGGCCACTTCTTCTCTTTCACATTTGGATAGCCTGTAAGGGGGTTTATTGGTGCGCAGATCGGTCGCAGAATGCTCACGTGGTGAATCCCGGAAGGTCCCCAAGAACAATAAACTCTACCTTTTTGCACAAAAAACAATGTAAAAGCATGCACGACAAGAGGCAAGAGACAAATTGGGTTCAATCTCCCCCATGCCTTGTGTGAGCGCTTCACAAAGCATGTATTTTATGTATATTTCAATCTTCATGCTCAATAATAGCCCAATTTACAAAAATATGACAAGCTTTTAGCTTTTGAGTTTACTTTCTACAAAAATAGGAAAATAAAGCTAATGGACGGTGTCCATAGAGTCTGGCACGCCCAATCTCAATGTCCAAATAGAAATAATATATCCGGGCGCATAGGCGCATACAAAATAATAATCAATAATCGATGTCTCAATAGACATAACAAAATATAGGCGTGGCGCCTATCAAAATATAGTCCAAATGTAGAATACTCGCTAAACTCCAATGCTTTCCTCCACCACTGCTGCTATCTCTACACATCAACTGAAGCATTCACAATCGTTAGTAAAATAATACAATTAAACCGACAAAAGTGAATACCTAGCAGTCTTCAGCTACATAAATAAATCGACTGGTTAGAAATAAATCCTAACCTTAATTTATTACGAGTGCGCACTCTAAACTCATAAATGTTTATTAATTTAATATGCATTTTGCGGAATCGCCCGCTATGGAATCACCCATGTACACACTAAATTAATGAAACGCCCGAAAAGGACAGGCGTCCCCATCAACTTCTCGCACAAAGAATCCTCTTTGTGTATGAGCCCCGGTCATCTAAGTTTACGAAATCCACCGTAAAACCTCACGGAATCCACCGTGGCACAGAATCCACCGTGGAATATGCCTCCTGGCATCATACCCCCGGGGTGGGATAGCAATTGACCTCAATTGCTATTAGCTCAATGTGGAGCTAACAGAGTGGGGAAAGCATTTAAGTCTCTAGCGTGCATCCATTGTGCTTCCTCTACAGGATGGTTCTTAAATTTGACTAAATATCTAGAATACCTTCGGGGAGTTCTAGTGGTCATGTAGTCAGTGTCTATGATGGCTTCTAGTTCAAGTATTTCAGTGTCTTCTTCTAGTAAAGGTGGATTTTCATAAATAGGGTGGATAGGTAATTGGCCTCTAAATGGTCTCAATAAACTAATGTGAAATGTATTATGAATTTTCCAATGAGATGGCAATTCTAACTTGAAGGCATTATCATTAATCTTATGAATGATTCTAAATGGTCCATAAAATCTAGGAGCTAATTTGACAACTGGATGTCTATCTACACTTTGTAGTCTACGCTTTTCTATTCTAAGCCATACATAATCATCAACTTTAAAATTCATGGCTTGTCTTTTCTTATTGGCTTGTTTGGTATATGATTGTTGGGCTTTAGCAATCATATCCTTAACCTCATCAAAAATACTGTTGTGCATAGTAGCAATATCATCAGCACTCTGAATTCTATTAGACAAAGATGCAATAGGTGTAGATAATCTATATCCATAAATAACTTCAAAAGGTGCTTTCTTTGTAGATGTGTGCGGTGTATTGTTGTATGCAAACTGTAATAAGTGCAAATGAGTATCCCATGTATGAGGTTTAGAGATAGTATATGCACGTAAAAGATCTAAAATAGTGCTATTTGTGGCTTCTGTTTGTCCATTTGTTTCTGGATGAAATGCAGATGAGAAATCAATCTTTGTGCCTAGATTTGCAAACAGTGTGATCCAAAAATTATTACAAAATCTAGAATCACGATCTGAAATAATCACTTTTGGCAATCCATGGTTAGTAAAAACAGTTTTAAAAAATAACTGTGCTGCTTGTGATGCTGTTAAAGTTTTCTTACATGCAATGAAATATGCTTGCTTACTAAATCTATCTACAATTTTCCAAATCATGTCATGGTTAGATTTAGTATTTGGTAAACCAGTAATGAAATCCATAGATATATGTTCCCAAGGTTTAGATGGAATAGACAAAGGCATTAATAATCCATATTGTTTACCATGATGTCTTTTTATTCTTTGACAAATCAAACATTCAGAAACAAAATTAGATACATCTGCATCCATATGCGACCAATAAAAATATTCAGTTAACATGTGTAATGTAGATATGATACCTCTGTGACCTTGATATGGGGGACAATGAATTTCATTCAAAACAAAAGATCAGAATGGAATAGTAACACACAGTCTCTTTTCAAAAAACATAAATCCATCATTATATGATAATGAATCAACAGTAATGAAATTATTTTGAACTAATTTTTGCCAATCAGAATGAAAAGTAATATCCTGGTGATATGTATCTTTCATAGCAATCAAAGAATCAAAAGATATGATAGAAATATTATTAATTGCAGGTCTTCTACTCAATGCATCAGCAACTACATTTTCTTTTCCAGGTTGGTATTGAATGATATGATGAAAACTTTGAATGAAGGAAGCCCATTTGATATGACGGTTAGAAATTTGGGGTTGGCTAAGTAGATGTCTAATGCTTTGCTGGTCGGTCTTTATCATGAATTCTGAACCCATTAAATAATGCTTCCATTGTTTTAATGCTTGTACAACTGCTAATAGTTCTTTGTCACAAGTGGAATATTTGAGCTCAGAGGGTTTCAGCTTAGAACTAGAATATGCTATTGGATGATTGTCTTGCATTAATACGGCTCCTATTCCTGATCCGCTAGCATCGGTCACAACTAGAAAGAATGGTCTATTAAAGTCAGGTAACTGTAGAACAGGGGCATTAGTTAATGCACGTTTCAGTAAATCAAAGGATTTCTGCTGAGTTTCAGTCCATTGATAAACAATTCCTTTTTTAAGAAGTTTGGTTAATGGTAAAGCAAGTAATGAGAAATTACGTACAAACTTCCTATAGAAACTAGCAAGACCAAGGAATGAGCGTAATTCATGCACATTCTTAGGAATAGGCCAATGCAATATTGCATCAATTTTCTTAGGATCAACTTTAATTCCTTCTTTTGATACAATATGACCCAAATATTCTATTTCTGTCTTAAAAAATTCACTCTTTTTAGGATTTGCAAACAATTGATTTTCTTTCAGTAATTGAAAAACTAATGATAAATGCTCATAATGCTCTTTTTCACTTTGACTGAACACCAAAATATCATCAAAGAAAACAATCACACAATATTGATATTTCAGAAAGATACGGTTCATCATTCTACTGAAAGTAGCAGGTGGATTAGTCAATCCGAATGGCATGATTAAGAATTCGTAATGGCCAAACTGTGTCCTGAATGCAATCTTAAATATGTCAGTTCTATCTAGCCTCACCTGATGATATCCAGACTTAAGGTCAATTTTACTAAATATAGAAGATCCTTGCAGTTTGTCCATAAGGTCATCAACTCTAGGTATAGGATACCTATTCTTTACAGTGATCTTATTTAATGCTCGGTAGTCAATACACATACGATAGGTATTATTCTTTTTCTTGACTAAGAGTACAGGTGCACCGAATGGGGAACTGCTAGGTTGAATTAAGCCTCTATTTAGTAATTCTTCAACTTGACTCTGGATTTCTTTTTGCTCTATTTGATTGTGCCTATATGGTGCTTTGCAAGGTGGTTGTGTGCCAGGAATTAAATCAATCTTATGGTCTTCTGGACGTGAAGGAGGTAAACCTGGTGGTAGGTCTTCTGCAAAACAATCCTTAAAGTATGCAAGAAATTCCTTATGCCTAGGGTGCATATGTTTTTCCTTTGCTTGCAATTCATTCACCCAAATGAGATATGATTTAGTATTCTTGCGTAGTGCACGTTTTGCTTGAGTATGCGAAAGCAGTGGAAAAATATGAGATGCATGCATACCATATAATGTAATAGATTTTCCTTGAAAATTAATATTCATTGTGTGCGTGGAATAATCTATATTTGGATTATGCTGGTGTCTCCATGGCATTCCTAGAATAATGTAGCTTGACTGTAATGGGACAACTAAGAAATTTCTTCTTTCAATGTATGCACCAATTTGAATTTCTAAATCTTGTACTTCTTGTGTGCCATTGTACCTAGTGCCTAAAAATGCAGCTTTTATGCGATAATGCGTAGGTACTGTATGCAATTTCAATTCCTTTACCAATTTTGCTGAAATAAAGTCATGGGTACTACTGTCATCATGCAAAATAGTTCTTTCCTTTCCATGTACCATACATTTCATAGTCAACAATGAATGTGGAGTAGGCATACCTGGTAAAGTGTCGGAAGTAGTAGTAGTATCATCCTCATCTTCAGTGAAATCCGGCATATCCTCATGCTCGTCTTCGTCCATGGCTCCAAGGTAGTTGATATGTGCTGGTGGCTTCTTTGAATGACAATTTGCTACGAGATGCCCTGGCTGGTGACACTTATAGCATACTATTGGCTTGGCTTTGGTTACATTATTTGCAATGGCTGGAAGTCTGGGTACATTTGGATTTGCTTGTGGAATAGGCTTAGGATTTGGATTGACAGTGGATGGTAATGCAGGTGGTTTAGGCCAATTCTTGCAGAAAGATGGTGATGAGAAATGACCTGGATTAAACCTTCTAAAATTGGAATTGAATTGTTTAGATCCATAGTTACCGTTGGCTTGGAATTGCTGTGGTCGTCTGTCTCTTCCGCATAACTTATCTTCAGTGTCGTGAGCTAAGGAGATGGCGTCTTCAAGGGTAGCAGGCTTGAATATGTTCACTTCAGCGTAGTAATGTCCAAGAAGTCCAGACATATACTTCCGCTTATGTGTCGTCTCTGGTACGTCTTCAAGCATGCGTAGCTGTAGGAGTGCATTCCAAAAACGCTCTGTATACTGTGGAATAGGCTCACGATCCCGTTGTTGAAGTAAATCCCATTGCTTGATAGCCTTCTCATGAAATTGCGGTGGAAGGAAATTCTGCATGAACTTCTTCTTGAAATCTTCCCAAGTAGCAGGACATTCTATGCTCTTGCGTACTACAGTCCACCAAAGTGATGCTCTGTCTATCAGATGATTAGTAACACACTTGATTTTATCTTTTTCTGGATAAGTTTCCTCATGGAAATAGTCATCAAACTGGCTAATGAATGATAAAATAGTCTTTCCTTCTCGTATGCCATTGAAAGTGCGAAACTTGAAACTTCGTTTACTTATCTTGGATTCCTTGCGAATGGTTTGTGCTTCAAGAGTGGCATCGATGGTACAGCGAATCAAATCTTCAGCTTGTGGTTCTTCTTTGTTGGTGGACGCTCTTTGAAGTTTTGTCAATTGCGCTTGCAATGCTTGCCTAGCCCTTCGCTCTTCTTCCAATTGTAGCATGATTAGATCCAGCTTTTGTTCCATGGTAGGCTCAGGTAAGTCGTCTTCAGTCATAGGATCATCCATATGTGGGGTAGTCATCCTGTAAAACTCAATAAACCTTTCTCACTCAAAATCAGGTTAGCGGGATGAGTGTAGCTCAAATTTGGGGTTACAAGGCTATGTATTTTTGGGTATTTCTTTCTCAATTTTCAGAAAATCTGCAATATTTTCTGTATCCGTTTGCTGAAAGTACTTCAACGAACTTGTAGATAGGTAGAACAGCTTGCTGCGAACAACTTTCCAGTTCAGAGTTTTTGCATACAAACAAGTCTTCTATGAGTTTTAAGCACTAGTCAGTTCTGATTTAATCTGACTTGCAGAGTTGCAGACTTAGCAGACTTGCAGAGTTGTTGACTTGCTGAACTTAGGCCGACTTGCAGAACTTACAGAACTTGATTTCAATTGACTTGCTGAACTTGACTTCAGAAGTGCGGAACCAGGAGTTACTGAACTTGTCTGTCCTGTGTGACTTGCAGAGCTTGGCTTAACTTAAGAAAGTTAAGCTTAATAGCTTAATGACAGCCGTCGTGAATTTCGTGGGGGAGGGCATTTTTTTTTGGCCGTGCGGATTTTTCGGGAGGTCTTCTGAGGCCACGATGAGGATTTTTGAAGCAATTAGCTTCTCTAATACCCTTAAGCTTTATAATTAAGCTTTTGATAAAGAAGATTAAAAGTTTTTCTCACTGTTTCTTCACGACTTGTATGTGAGGATGTAGGAGTGGTCCTCCGCCTGCAGAGCCTGGTCCTTCGCGATCTGACAGTAGAAACAGGGTTTCTTGATCGCCAGAAGTCTGCCTGTATCGACGGTTCGCGATGAGATTGACTGTAGAGCCCGTTTGTTCTTGGAGCTCCGCCTTCGCCCGAGATTGGTAGCGATTGGAAGCTCTTGATCTCTGCTACGCTCTGATACCACTGGTGCGCAGATCGGTCGCAGAATGCTCACGTGGTGAATCCCGGAAGGTCCCCAAGAACAATAAACTCTACCTTTTTGCACAAAAAACAATGTAAAATCATGCACGACAAGAGGCAAGAGACAAATTGGGTTCAATCTCCCCCATGCCTTGTGTGAGCGCTTCACAAAGCATGTATTTTATGTATATTTCAATCTTCATGCTCAATAATAGCCCAATTTACAAAAATATGACAAGCTTTTAGCTTTTGAGTTTGCTTTCTACAAAAATAGGAAAATAAAGCTAATGGACGGTGCCCATAGAGTCTGGCACGCCCAATCTCAATGTCCAAATAGAAATAACATATCCGGGCGCATAGGCGCATACAAAATAATAATCAATAATCGATGTCTCAATAGACATAACAAAATATAGGCGTGGCGCCTATCAAAATATAGTCCAAATGTCGAATACTCGCTAAACTCCAATGCTTTCCTCCACCACTGCTATCTCTACACATCAACTGAAGCATTCACAATCGTTAGTAAAATAATACAATTAAACCAACAAAAGTGAATACCTAGCAGTCTTCAGCTACATAAATAAATCAACTGGTTAGAAATAAATCCTAACCTTAATTTATTACGAGTGCGTACTCTAAACTCATAAACGTTTATTAATTTAATATGCATTTTGCGGAATCACCCATTATGGAATCACCCATGTACACACTAAATTAATGAAACGCCCGAAAAGGACAGGCGTCCCCATCAACTTCTCGCACAAAGAATCCTCTTTGTGTATGAGCCCCGGTCATCTAAGTTTACGGAATCCACCGTGGAATATGCCTCCTGGCATCATTTATTGACCGGCTTGGAATGGGGCTCCAAATCAATGGGATGATCAACTGCTCTCTTGGGAGGTAATGCTATACGTAACTGAAACAAGTCACCATACTCCACAAGTAGAGCCTTAAGGGCTGAATTATCATGCATTTTTTGGGACTGATCTGCATTTTCATTGTTTAATTGTAGCACAAAAATCTAGGAGTGTTTCTTGAACTCTTTCTTGAGCTGTTTGGCTATAATAAGCTGAAACTCACCGATGTTTTTAATTCCCTGCAGGTGAAAAAGTTATCCAGCCCTGAAAAATTGCATGTACAGCAATGAAAAATCCATGGAAATGGTGCCCAGAGTTTTCAGCCAATCACAGCCCAACACAATGTCTATCAGCCCCATATTGAGTGCAATCAAATCCACTTTCTGCTCATATTTTTCAGCAAGCTTAATAGGTACAACTGGGCATACATGAGTACTAATTTTCTCACTCCCATTGGCCACTTGCACCCTCATTGGTTGCTGTAAATCAGAGACAAAACATTTCAGCCTGTCCATGATTGCTCTATTTATAAAACTGTGTGTGCTACCACTATCTACCAAGACAAATACATATTTCCCGTGAATCTTGCCTTGAAGATGAAGAGTGTTGGGGCTCTTAGATCTTGTCCAAGCATACAGGGAGATAGTACAAACAATGGCAGCAACATTTCAGCCTGTCCATGATTGCTCTATTTATAAAACTGTGTGCTCTACCACTATCTACCAAGACAAATACATATTTCCCGTGAATCTTGCCTTGAAGATGAAGAGTGTTGGGGCTCGTAGATCTTGTCCAAGCATACAGGGAGATAGTACAAACAATGGCAGTAGCATGTGAATCATTCTTATCACCCATATTTACATCCACATGACCATCGGGGTCAAATGGGAAGGTGTCAGCCGGGTTAAAGAATTCTTCTTGCCCACATTTCTCTTCAACCTCATCATTTTTAGCCGTGATTGCAAAGGCACTAGCATCCTCATGATCCTCATCCGATTCATCAAAGACTAACATGCTATGTACCCTTGCTTTTGCATTCCTGTAAGCACATTTAGATGCATGCTCGGTTGTATACTTTTCCCCTCATTTAAAGCAAAGTCCTTTTTCTTTCCTTTCTTTGTAGAGGTCCATCGGGATAGAGCCTTGACCACCAAAAGCTGAGACATTTTTCTCCTTGTTGTCCCCTTGTCTATTTTCAACTCTTCCTTGGTTTGCAGTCCTGAAATTACTGTTTTGCCCAGAGGCATTAAAGGTGGGGTATGTGGGGATCTTCAGGGTGCTCAATGGCATATTTCCACCACCATAACTTGCTCCAAACTGCCCGGGTCTTACAACACTTCTTTGCTGCCCAAACAGTGGTTGAGACGCTCCTCTTTGCTGCCCATGATGAAATGAAGCATCTTGGTGGTACTTATGAGAGTACCTCTCAGCCAACTCAATAGCTTTGAACAAATCTGATGGGCTTTGGGCTGAAACATCAGCCAAGAGTTGGGGATCCAAACCATAAATGTATTTGTGAAGCTTTGTATCGTCACTAATGAACTCAACATACATTGTGAGATTGAGGAATTGGTTTGTGTAGTCACGCACCGTCGTCCCGCGTTGCTCTAAACCATACCATTACCTTGCAAGCTTCTCCTTCTCAACCGGAGATACAAAGACTTGAATCATAAGGGCTTTGAATGCATCCCAAGTGTCAACAAGCTGCTGATTTTTCATCTTTATGTACTGCCACCACATGTGGGCAAAGCCCTCTAAGTGTATCATGGCAAAGTGTATCTTTTGATCGTCATTTATTGGCATTATGTCAAAGTAGTCTTCAAGCTTTGAGAGCCATTCTTCTAATTTAGCCGGGGAAGATGACTGGCCATTGAACTTTGAGAAAATGATATTGTCTCTCAACTCCCTTTCATGGTAGGGGGGACTATCCCATATACCCAAAATGGGGCTGATCCATTGGGCTACCAAGAAATGACCCATTGTTTGAGTGATTCCTTCCAAAAGATGGCTAAGCACGCATAGGTGGCATGGGCGCAGTTGGTGGCTGAGAATTACTTCTTATCCCATAGTTTGTGGGCTCTTCATGCCTTTGTGAGGGCTCTCCTTGTTCAAAGCTGATGTTGGGAATGCCCATTCTTCCCAAAATACCTTGGGTACTTGCATAGGCTGCATTCACGGATGGGATGGTCACTCTTTCAGCTTGCATGCTTGGTCTATCCTCTTTTTCCTTGCCTTTCATTTGGGACTCCATCCACATTGAGAACTTGGCTGGAAGTGCTTCCATGGTAGAGGTCATTTGGCATATCTCCGTCACCATTTGAGCTTGACCTTCCATTATTTCCCTATGCCTCTCCGCATGTCTAGTCTCGTGTGAGCTGAGGGTATGATTGAGTGCACTAAGACTTCCCATGGAGTGAGAGAGGTCTTCCTCTTCAACCTCAAAGTTGGTGTCATCCCTCGGGGTGCACGCATCCTTTATCTGTTGTTGCTGAACATCTTCATGTCCCATGCACACAAGAGTGTGTCATGTCATAGTCATCAAAATTCTATCATGCCAAGTCAATTTCTCAATTTTCCCAAGAAGTACCTGCATCTACAAACGAGTTTTGGGCTCCAGATTACCGAGAGGTGGGCAAAGTTTCCCTCGAGCCGGGTTGTGCACCCCTTCAGGGTCTTTGATGGCAAGGGGGGGTCACCCCTCTTTTGTCTTGCCACCTCGCCTGGCATCGGGCTTTTCCTCACCCGGAATATACATGGCAGACATTTATTAATTAAACACCCATCATGAGATGCATTTTAGGAATGGAAATTTTGGGCTTTTCATGAAGTGCATGGAATTGGAATGGGGAATAGGGATAGAGATCTTACTGGCAGTGACTCACTACCTACTCACCCTTATACAATGGATTTCTTAATCAATTCTTGGCTCAGCCAATTCACAAGAAGCCAACCGGGTTATGGTAAGAAAAATATAATCTCAATGAAGCTTCAGCATGAGTAAAATCCATTCCAATGCCATAAGATCAAATGAGAATGATTGAGATTAATATTCAACGTGCATACAATGTCTGGGACTCCTATTATCTACTTGGACTCATATTACAATGTCTGGGACTCCTATTACCTACTTGGACTCATGCATTCTCTCAAACAATGACTGAGATTAATATTCAGCATGCATACAATGTCTGGGACTCCTATTACCTACTTGGACTCATGCATTCTCTCAAACAATGTGGATAGGATTCAACAAGAGGCTTAATGGGAGAGAATGAGAGCCAAGAATCGGTTACCTTGAGTTGTTTGATGAAGAAGGCAGCCACTAATGCCACTTCAGCCCTTCATGAGAGCTCCAATTTGATCCTGCATGCTCCATAGATCCAAACTGGTTGTGCTCCATCAAGAAAGGATGAAGTCAAGCTTGGGGAAGAAGGATTCTTCCATGGGAAAAGGGCATTGCTTGCATAGACTGATCAAGGGGGTGATTCCTTCCAAATGAGCACTCCATAATACCTTCTTGCTTTTGAGAAGCCTTCAAATATTAAGAATGAGCTCCAATGTGGTTGTAGCTTGGGGATAGGATGGCTCATGACCTTCCCATGAAGAGCTCTTGTGTTGAAATTGAAGCTCTACTTCCATAGCCATGGCTGCCCACAAGTGCATGCCTTCAAATCTTGCTTCTAATCTTCTTCCCCTGCTTCTTGATGGTTGAAATCTTGAGCTAGGCTTGAAGAGGGACTCCCGAGACCAAGAAAAGACCAAAATCTTCAAGATTTTTGAGCTTGATGCCAAGCTTTCATGGCTGCCATGGACTGCACATGATCATGGTTTCTTGAAGTGGAAGAGGAGTCCAAGAAGCTGAGAAGGAAGGCTTCAATCTTGCCCAGGGGACCGGCAATGAGCTGGGAGTGAGAGCCAGGAAGGGGAGGAGGGATGGGGTGCTATCAAATAGGCCAGGAAGCAGCCCTCATTTTGCGCCACAATTTATGGGGCTACTCCTAGAGGAGATGGCCACCACAGCTCGACCCTACTTGGTTTGTGGCTCTTGAGCTTCAGAATTGAAAGGGGAAGGGTTGATGCTTCATGGAAGAGGGGGGGAGCAAGATTTGGGCCTGATTTCCTCCATGGGAGCTTGCAGGAAGCTTGAGAAATGAGGAGAGAGAAGACCCTCCCTAAAAAGTAACCCTAGCTAGACTTTCTTCTAACTCCTGTGACCATGGTTACTAAGAGTTTACCTTCAAAATGGGCCAAAAATGACCCACAAGCTGCCAAAGTCGGTCTTCCTCCCTCCAAACTTGGTCCAAGCCGCCATTAATGCTCCTGACTGCAGTCCTTGTGGTCCAAAAATCTTTGGGAACTCCCCTACTGCTCCCTGTACCTATGTACATGTGCCTCAAAATTCCATGTGACTAGAAGTTGTATCTGGGTAAAATGAGGGACTAACTGGGACCAAGAACCTAGGCTCTGATGCCAATTTTCAAGGAGAGGAACTGGGAGAGAGAAGACTACAGAGAAGAAGAAGAAGAAGAAGAAGAGCAGAAGAGAAAGAAAGACAGTTACGAGGAGAGAGAAAGACTAGAAATAGAGAGAGAAAGTCTAGAAGATAGGGAAGGAAGACATGGAAGCTTGGAGAGCAAGGTGAAGGAGAAAGAAGACTTGTATATTTATATGATAATGAAAAATTAAGTCTCTCTCACCTTATATACCAGCCAGTGTAGCTAGTATTTCCTCGTTATTAAATCCCCCTCTTTTACACACATGACATGCACCAACTACTCAAGCATTTCCCTTTGCTATTTCAAATGACCTCACAGCTCAACACAATCAATTTGCCTTTTTACCACTCCATTCGCATAGGTAGTGCTTCTCCCATCAAGATGCCTATAAGGTCACCAAAAGAAGTAGACCACATTAAGCAAGTTGTAGCCGAGATGCTTGCTAAAGGAATCATAGTTCTCTCCCAAAGTGATTGGGAAGCCGAACCACATCCGGTTAAGAAAGAGGATGGCTCTTACAGATTTTGTGTCGATTTCAGCCCCCTCAATAAGATTACTTAGCACGACATATACCCTCTTCCTCACCTCAATGACCTCCTTGATCAGCTAGGTACTTCCAAATACTTTACCTCACTCGACCTCACATTAGGTTATTGGCAGATCCTACTAAATCCTCATGATGCACACAAAATAGCTTTTCGAACACCACAAGGTCTTTATGAGTTCACACGGATGCCCTTTGGGCTATATGATTCTGGGAGTACTTTTTAGAGACTGGCCAATAACATTTTCTCAGACCTCATATAGGAAAAGGTAGTGATCGTATACGTGGATGACATACTCATTCATTCTAACACTTGGGAAAAACACCTTGAAGTGCTGCAAATAGTCCTAGCCAGGATTCTGAAGTATAACTTAAAGTTGCAGTTGAGAAAGTGCAAATGGGGTGCAACCAAATTGAAGTTCCTAGGTTTTATCATTTTAGCCCAAGCTTACAGGTGGATCTAGCCAAAATTGCCACTATTGACTCATCTCCCACCCCATCAAATGTCAAATCTTCACAACGCTTCTTGGGGATGGTGACCTTTTCTTTAAGGTTTGTTCCTCATTTAGCCATCTCACATCCCCTCTCAAACAACTCCTAAAGAAGGATACACCATACATGTGGTCATCAACATGCCAGGTTAGTTTTGATAAATTAAAACAAGCCATTCAGCAAGCAATCATGCTAGCACATCCAGATTTCACACAGCCATTTCTATTGCAAATTGATGCCTCTAATCAGGGTTTAGATGCTATGCTGCTCCAACAGAACCAATCAGGGCAATGGCATCCCATCTCCTTCATTAGCAGATCTCTTTCCAAGTCGGAATGCAACTACTCTACAACCGAGAAGGAGCTACTAGCCATAGTGTGGGTTTTTGCAAAATACTACCCCTACCTACATGGAACCACCATCATAGTAGAAACTAACCACCAACCTATCCTCTCCTTGCTTCACAAAGCTCATCCCCCATGACATTTGCTCCGCTAGATATTGGCCCTATAGGAGTACGAGTTCACAATCCGCTATAGACGGGGTGCAACCAATTTTATCGCAGATGGCCTATCACGCATTTAGCAAATTCAGAATGTCCAATTTGACTTCGCTGAACTCCTAACTAGCTTACATCAGCTTTCTCAACTTCAACAACACGATCCTGACATTCAGCACATCACCGAGGCAATCAGAAACACTCAACCACACTCGCAATCCCACAAGTTTATCATCGTTGACAACGTCTTCTATTTCACCCAACCAGGTTAATCACCTCGAATTTACATCCCTAAGGCTCTCCAAACACATTACATTGATTACTGTAGCTATGCTATCACACGGCAACTTCGCTCAACAATCCATTTCTCATCTTTCTCTTTCCTCTCTTTCCTCTCTCTCTCTCTCTCTCTCTCCCCCTCCAAATTCCCTATGTCTAATTCTCTCTTTCTCTCTCTCTTTCTCTACCTTCTATTTTAGTTTATTTTTTCTCCTCTTCTGGTTCTCTCTCTCTCTCTCCTTTTTTCCTCTCCCTGCTTTTCTTCTCTCTCTCTCTCTCTTTCTCTCTCTCTTTTCATTCTCTCCCCTCTCTCCTCTCTTTTTCTTCTCTCTCCCTCTCCTCTTTTTTCCTTTTTTTTCTTCTTCTCTCTCTCTCTCTCTTCATTATCTTTTTAAATTTTTTCTTTTCTCTGTCTCTCTCTCTCCTTTTCTTCTCTTTGTGCTTTTCTTCTATCTCTCTCCTCTCTTTCTCCTCTATTTTATCTTTTCTCTCTCTATAAATCTCTCTACATGCTCTCTCTCTCTCTCTCTCTCTCTCTCTCTCTCTCTCTCTCTCTCCCCTTCTTCTTTTTCTTCTTTCACTTTCTTCCCCCCCTCAATCTCTCTTAAAGTATGTAAATTTTATATTTTCCCTATATATAATTCTCTCTTTATGTTTATATTCTCTCTCTTCTTCTCCTTTCTCTCTCTCTCCGCTCCCTTTTCTTCTTCTCCCCTTTCTCTTAATTTTCCATTTTTTCTTCTCTCCCTCTCTTTTAAATTTTATCTTTTTCTTCTCTCATTCTCTCTCTTTTAAATTATATATCCTCTCTCTCTCTCTCTTCTCCCCTCTCCTTTTTTCTCCCTTCCTCTCCTTCTCAAAAAATATTTAAATTTTATAAAGACTTTTCTCTTTTCTCTTTTTCCCCATCTCTCTTCCTCTCTCTCCTTCTTATTCTTCTTCTCTCTCTCTCTCCGCCTCTCTTGTCTTTTCCTTCTCTCTCCTCTTTTTTCCTTTTTTCTCTCCTTAAATTTTTTTCTTTTCTCTTTATTTTAAATTTTATATTTCCTCTCTCTATAATTCTCTCTCTGTGTTCAAATTCTCTCTCTTCTTCTTCCTCTTCTATAATTCTCTTTCTCTTCTCTCTCCCTCCCTCTCCTCTTCTTTCTGTCTCTCTCCCCCCTTTCGCCTCTCTTTTTCTTTTTTCTTTTCCTCTCTCTCTCTCTCTCTCTTTTAAATTTTATATTTTCTCTCTTTATATTCTCTTTCTCTCTATTCCCCCTCTCTCTCTCCCTCCCTTTTCTCTTCTTTCTTTTTTGCTCTTCGTCTCTTAGAGAGAGAGAGAGAGAGAGAGAGAGAGAGAGAGAGAGAGAGAGAGAGAGAGAGAGAGAGAGAGAGAGAGAGAGAGAGAGAGAGAGAGAGAGAGAGAGAGAGAGGGGGGGGGGAGCGGGGATGAATTTAATTAAAAAGAGGAGGGGGAAAAGAAAGAGAGAGATTATAAGTGAGAGAGAGGGGAGGGGGTTTTATTTAAAAAAGGGAGGTGAGGGGGGGGAGAGGAGGCTTTAATGAAAAAGGGAGGGGGAAGAGAAAATGAGATATTACACTTGAGAAAGAGGAGAGGGGAAGGGGAGGGAGGTTTGGAAAAGAGGGTAGGTTTGGGAAGCCCTCTGGAGGTTCGGGCCTTTCCGAACCTATAGCTAAAATAATATAGTAGTAAGACAAGTTGCTCTCCATTTGAGTTGGTAGGTTGGGATCTAATGGGTCCCTTCCCCACTTCCATGAGTGGGAACATATATATCTTGGTCATCACAGAATATTTGATAAGGTGGTGTGAAGCCACATCACTTCCAGACACTATTGCTTCTGCCATCGCTTCAGCCCTCCTACATAAAGTGATATTTCAACATGGTTGCCCACACAAGCTAGTATTTGACCAAGGTCAACAGTTTACCAGTAAAGTCCTACTGATTCTTACCTCCTTTCTTGGTGTACATAAGATGTTTACATCACCCTACCATCCCTAGATGAATGGCCTGACAGAGCGACTCAACAAAACTATCAAACAAACTATTTCAGCATATGTGGACCCTTTACACCAAAACTGGGATCAGATTCCCCCCTTCGAGGAAGATTTTAGGAACCCAAGATTGTGTGATGCGTGGGTTGGAATGCGACTGACGGTGTCGTGGGATGGTTGGGGCTTGTGTTTCCATGACGTGCCATGTGTGGAGGCTTAGAATGAGATCTTAGGTTGCCATTGTGGTAGTGTGCTAATAGGCCCATTTTTGCACTTGTGATCGACTAGGAGATGGGTCAATAAGGTATTGGTTTGGGGTGACTGGCTAGGCTAAGGAATGTGTTCAGTTTGAGCAGTTTCAAGTTGTATCTCCTTTGAGGAAAAAGTGGTGTTTATGTGGGTATCAACTAATTGGAGAAGAATGTGCTTGTCAACATAGGTGATGTTACAATTTGTCAAGTACTTGAAGCAGTTCCCTAAGAGAATTTCAATACCTACTCCTTCCGTGCTCATGAGAACATAGAAGAGAAGTGGAATATGTTTGGTCTCAATTGCATGATCGTCAATTTATAGTGACCCAACAATGGGTAAGGTCATCCTCCATAGGGATTGAACTTCACATTAGTTGATTGTAATGATGGTTGCCCCAGTTCACTCCAATAGCAACATGGTAGAGTATTGTGGTTTGATCCCTCATGAATGCGAGCATTGGCTATCACCGAGCAAGTTGACGTGAGGTGAATGCAAAGATATGTGGCTAGGATTAGAGGCTCATCAATGGGCTCTATATTGCTAATTGTGATAGCTCTAACAACTACTATGGTGGAGTTAGTAGTGGAAGGTGGTATGGTCGAGTGACAAGTTGTCCATAAAACATTTGTTCTACATGTAGCATGGGACTCTCCACATTTTCCATGGGTGGTTCATGCGATGGATGTCCAAGCCAATGGGTTGGCTGTCTAGGATTTCTAGCTCAACATTTCCTATCCTACTGATCTCACAGACATGAAGAGGTTCGAGGCCTCATAATTCTAATTTCTACTTATAGCCTTTAATCGAGTAGAGTAAGATGAGATACCCATTGTGGAAGGATCTTTGTTTGATGTGTTTATCAAACCAAGCCTTGTGTCAAGCCTTCTTAGCAAGCAAGAAATGAGTTGCTAGGAGTCGGGTTTGGGTTTCAGTCAAACGCTCAAGTTCTTCTAGGTGCTACTACTAGGCCTTGGTGCCTTTCCATCGCTCTTGTGGATAGGAATGAGCAAGTTGGGAATCAAGAACTCTATATGCATAATAGCATCATTGTTGTATGTAAGGTAAAAAGGAGTTAGACCTAGAGCAGTCTTTTAGATTGTGTGATAGGCCCAAATTGCTGTCATGAGTTTGTGATCCCAATTTGATCGTGAATCTAAAACTATTTTTGTTAAAATATTAACAAGGGTTTTGTTTGTACCTTTTGCTTGGTCATTTTCATGAGGGTAGTAGGGGCTGGATTTTTGATGGATAATCAATGTGGATAGGAGATATTGAATCACTTCATTGAGGAAGTGCATCCCTTGATCACTAATAACAATCTTGATGAGGCATTTGAAATGTGAGATGACATGCTCCTAGAGAAATCGAGTAGTAGTTCTTGATTTTCATGGGTGGCCCTAGCATCTACCCATTTTATCATATAATCTATGACCATAACGATGTACTAGGCTTGCAAGTATTGAGCAGCTGGATTGATAGGTTCCATGAAGTTTATGCCCCACTTCTCGAAGGGTTGGCATGTGATTACTGGCATAAGTTCCATTTTATCCTTCATGATAAGAATTTTGTTTGCAATTGAAGCACTTTTATGGTTGTGGAGGTTGCATTGAAGTGTTCCCCTGTAGTGCCATTGTGAGCTTTTTCTAACACAGTCTCAATCTCTTGTTTACAAATGTATCTCCTAAGAAGACCATCTTGCCCTAGGCAATACAAGAAGACCATCTTGCCCTAGGCGATACAATTGACGAGTGATCAATTAGTAAGGTTGGGCTTTAATCTAAGAGGTGCATGAGTCGTGCTTTCTCAATTGGTTGTTTTGGTAGACCTTTTTCAAGGATTTTCACTATGTCATCATCCCATTGAGGTATTAAATTAGCCTTGAAGAGTTGAGCTTCTTGGGGAGTTGGTCATCAACTCCTATGGCATTTTTGCCATTGGCCACTTGTGATAAGTGGTTTGACATGAAGTGTTGTTTTTCTTTCCTTACAATAACATAAAATTCAAATTCTAATAATAAGACAAGCCAATGAGCAATGTGGCCTATAGCACATGGTTTGCTCACGAGATAAAGTAACGCTTGATGGTCCACAAAGAAAGTGAAAGGTGTAGCAAGAAGATAGTGGTGGCAAAACTTCTTTATAGCACATACCATTGCTAATCCTTCGAGTTTTGTGGTCAAATAATTCATCTCAGTCTCGGTGAGCCATCGACTAGCAAAGCTCGTAGGGATGTTGTATTCATTGGGTTGGCACAATATACCTCCAATTGCAATTTTAAAGGCATCAATATATACATGAAATGTGATTGTCCAGTCAAGGGCTCTTAAAATGGGTGTTGCCATGAGAGCCTTCTTCAATGCTTCATAGCTAGCTTGACATTCCTCAGTCCATGTTCAATTGACTAGTAGCTTATAAAGTGATAAGAGTGATTGTGGCATAATTGAGTATGAAATGACGATAGTACTTAGTATGGCCAAGAAAACATTAGACCCCCTTCAAATTGGCAAGTGGAGAGAGGTTAGCTGTGTAAGTGTGGCAATTCCTTTTTTGGATACAACATGATCTAGGATGATGCCATGTTTTACCAAAATTGTCATGTTAGAGGATTTAGGGACAAGTGATACTACTAGCATCTCTCAAAGATAAGCTAGAGCTTCTCAAAGTGCTCCTCCCGATTGGAATGGATGCAAATATCATCCACGAACACCTTGAGCCATTCCCATAGCATGTCCTTAAAGGGTACACATGAGTCATTGGAAGGTCACGCATGCATTAGTTAGCCCAAAAGCACGGCGATATATGAAAATGCTCCCCACTCAATAGTAAATGAGATTTTTGGTCTCCTGTTTGGGTGGACTTGGACCTAGTATAGTCTAAAAATCCATCTAAGAAGCCATAAGCTTCCTTCCTTGCCACTTGCTCAATCATATGATCTGGTTAGGGCAAGGGATAATGGTCTGACTACCACAATAATCAATGATACCTAGTTAGTATGCTCTATTTCATAGATGAATCTTGCTTTTTGTAGATTCTCAATCTCTTCCCTAACATGATGGGCATAGTGAGGATTCATGGGATACGGTCTTTGCTGGATAGTCTTGGCATCAAGATTAAGCAGAATGGTGTGAGTAAGAACTTGCAGTGGGACTCCCTAAAGGTTAGAGTAGCTCCACATCATCCTGGTATTCTTTCAACAATTCTATAAGGCATGCTTCATCTTCTTTACTTAGGTCTTTGGTAATATATATGGCTTTAGGGGATTCCCTAGGCTCTGTGATATTCACCTCTTTGACTTTTGTTGGCTCCTCAATGGGTTCACTAGATATTCCTTCATGCTTACTCTAAGAAATACGATTACTCAATCACTTTTCCTAAATTTTGTGAAGCATGGAGGTAAATTACTTGGTTTTTTATGACTAGTGTTCTGTGAGGTGCATCTTTGAATGCAAGAGATCATTGGAACCCATGCATGTGTGATCGTGTGTGCTACAATGCATCAACACATGCTTGTGGATACTAGTACATGGTTGTGAGCATTTTTGCATATATCCCACACATATGCTAGAATCCACTACACAACCCATAGAGACATCACTAAGTGCACATAAGGATACTTGCATACTCATTAAGTACCCATGACACCTGTACATTCACCTTGCATAACTAGAGTTTCAAGGCATGCAATTACACATTCACCTAGCACCCTACACACATGTGAGCACTTAGATGCATTCATAAGCACAAAGTGAATATGAGTGAGCATCAATGTACATGCATGATTGCATTTGTGTATCCTTATTGAGAATTTGCGTTTACGTGGGCATACCTTCATGGACCCTATGTGCACACACATACATCCACAAAAACTCATTGTAAACACATTGTACATCTAAGAACACACACAACACCGCACTAACCCACAATTGCATTTAGCGCAACATCCATGCATACACTTATAAGTCATACATCACAATTGGAGAGTGTTTTGAAAGGAAGCTTTGTTTTAATTGTCCTCAAAACAAACAAAACTAGAAATAATAATAATAACAACAAATGAACCACAAAACCAACAAACAATGATGGTGAGAACTATAGTAGCATGCATCTTGCATGGTCCATGGGTTAAGAATGTGTAGTGGGTATCATATGTGTTGAAATGTGTGAGTACTTTGTCAGTTTGTTTTGTTGTAATCCTCAGCCATTAGCGGCCATACTTCTAAAACCAACTAGATACCAATTTGATTATTTTTAAAGAACTCATGACCAACCCCACATGGTAATGCACTAACTTGCACCAAGTCTTGCTTGACTTCTACAACAACCTTTTCATCTTACTAATGCAAGACTAAAGTGTCGATGCTATGAGGAACAAAGTGACTTCGAGGATGACATGTCAATTCAAGATAATGAGGATTCCAATTCTGACTCCATAGATTACCACATTGATGGCCACACCTTTGAACAAATCTGCTTGGACCCCAAGTCCTCTCAGCCTATGACTTTGCTCATTGATACTGGGTTTGTCATAGTAACATCCGAATTGGAATGGCTTGAATATCATAAAGTTCTAGACTACAAGCAAACAAGACATCAAAGTAATAATCTACATCTAGACCCTAAGGTATTACTTGCAAAAAGTGGCAAGCAAAAAGGCTAGGAGACCAGCGGGACATTTATTCAAAGGGCGATAGTGATTCTAATCCAAAACTAGTTGACCCAATCCACGTAGTCTACAACCAAACTTTCAATCCATTTGCACATCTATGTGTGTTAAAAGAGTGTCCCTATTGTAATGCAACGTGGATGCCTTGTGTATGTATAGATGTGAGTATATGTGTCACTACGTGAGGTATTATGGAGGTGCTATGCATTGTTATGTGCACTATGTATTCTAGGATATGTTTAATTTGAGTGTACTTGGGTGGCTAGTCTATGTGTGTTAAGGTGAGATATGCCTGATGTGTGCATGGCCGAAGTACAAGGTGTTTAAGCACATGTGCACAAGTCCAACGTAGGAGGGTATATGGGGTACTAATGTACTAGGTGCAGTGTGTATATGTGGTGTGGCTACATGGTGGTGGGCTAGGTGCGCTAAGTGAGGGTGTGTTGAGTGGAATGTGCTAGGTGTGAGTCTAGATATTACGAAGTGGTTATTAGGGTGTGTGAGTGAGATGAGTAGTATGGCACAGAAACTTGAGTGTGGCCTAGATGCAAGGAGATACACTAGTGAATTGATGTGTCTACGTATGTTAATATGCTTATGTATGCACTAGGGTGGCGTGAATGCACTTGTGTATGGTACTTATGTGTAAAGCTAGAGTGTGCAAGGTGTGTGCAAAAATGTGTGTATGTAGGTGTTTCACAATGCATGTGTGTGTGTGTGTGGGGCTAACATGTAGTGATGTGAGTTTGGGTGTATGTATGTGAGAATGCAATGTGTGTGAAAATGTGTCTATGTGTGGGGCTATTGTGTGCTAGTGCAATGGTCCACATGCACATGTGTGCACATTTTTATATGCAAGGATGTGTGCACATGCATATGTTTATGTGTGCGTGTAGCAGGGGTCTATGTGTGGCAGTATTGTGCATGTGGTTGTGTGCAAGGGAGTTACATACAAGTGCATGTGTGCAAGGGTATTATGCAAGGTCCTAAGTGCTAGTACTATGTGTGATGACCTATGTGCACCTGGTGTGCGTATACTTGCATGGGACTATGTGCAAGTGACTATGTGTGTGTAGGGGTCCTAATGCATGGGGTTGTGTGTGTGTGCACATGTGCATGTGTAATAATTTACATGCATGTGTGCTTGTGCAAGTGTAGGGATTTATGTGCAAGTGCACGTGTGCACATGCATGTGTCTATGTGAAAGTGTACAAGGGCTGTGTGCAAATATCTATGTGTAGTGTCTATGTGTTAAGGTTCCTTGTGTATGTGCCTATATGCATGTGTGTAAGCATTTGCACAAAGGTTGTGTGCAAATGGTTATGTGTGCATATGTGGGGAGTTGTATATGAGTGGCTATGGGTAGATATGCAAGTGCAAGAGTCATGACATTTGTGTGCACAAATGTAGGGGTTTGTGTGTAAGTGCACTAGTGTTATGTGCACTGTCTTGGTCTACGAGCAAGTGACTATATGCGTGGGTTTATGTGCATGTACATGTGCTTTGTGTGTGGAGGTCTATGTGCACTGTGCATGTTCATGTGCATGTGCATGTGCACGTGTGCATGGCTAGCGCTACAAGGGTATTAGTGCACATGAATGGGTGTTAGTGCAATGAGTCACGTGCACCTCTGTGAAGAGTGTAAGTCTTACGTGCATGTGTGAGGGTGTGCAAGTGTGTGATGTGTGTAAGTATCCTAGTGCATGTGCAAGTGTGTATGCGCATGGGGTTGTGTGCACATGCACATGCATATGTGTGCATGCGCATGTGTTTATGTGCAAGGATCTTATATTGATAGATTAGAGACTCACAAAAATGATTAAAGAATCATGAATATCCCCACTACCTTCCATTAATTAGTTCACCACATCTGTAGACTCTCCTCTCTCTCCCATCAATGGTAGGATTATAGAGAGACAAGTTGGTCGGGGATCCCCCCTCACCTACTCTCTCTCTCTCTCATCAATACAACTCTCCCCCTAGTTCATTCAATCCTAACCATTATGGAAAAACCTATATAAGATACCATCAGAGGAGAGACAGAGAGGAGAGTGAGACCTCTCTAGTGATGGTGTGAGCTATCTAGCGATGGTGTGACCCCCAGCTGCGCATCATGTGCTCCTACCCTCACAATGAGGGTGGTATGTTCTCCGCCTCATTCCTAGGTCCCCTTTCCATTCATGCTTCCCCCTCCTAGCCTGTCAAGGCATGGGAGTCGTCTAATCCTCTCCCTCATAGGAACTATCTCGTCCTACCTAATAGCCTTGTTGCCTTCAGTCACTTAGTTGATGTTGCACAAGCACCGATTGACCCCATCCTCATGCAGGTTCTCCCTCTAGAATATATTGAAAAGCTCCACCTCGCCCTCCTAGCTAGGAATCCCCACCCCCAGTAGAACCTTCTCCCTCTCCTCTCCTCTTCTTCCCATGGCGTCCCCCCTGCAGGAGTTTTTCCCCCGCTTCCAGCACTAGAATCGAATTCGATCCCTACTGGAGTCTCTCTCGGAGGAGCTTTGACAGGCTCCCCCAAGTGATTTTTGGTCAACATGGCTCTGGCAATGCTGGTCAAGGCACTGAAGGATGTAAATTAGCTAAGCCCTTCGTACTTCTTCATGCTTCTCAAATCCGCAAAGTCGACAAAGATCTTGAATCCAGAGCCTTGGTGTGTCTTCTTGCTGGTCCCCGTCCCCCTGTTGACCTATTGCGGCAGTGGATTAGGCACCAGTGGCACCCCAGGGGAGTGGTGCTAGAATCCATTCAGTCTCTCCCCAAGAACTACTTCCTCTTAGTCTTCAAAGACCTTGCGATGGCTTTTGATGTCGTGAGTGCTAGCTAGTGGGTTATTCAGAATTCTCTGCTCTGCTTGTTCAAATGGAACAAATCCTTTAACCCGGAAGTCTCTGCATCCTATAACTACCCTGTATGGGTGGAGTTCCCCAACTTGCCCTTTCACCTCTATCAACACATAGGGGTCATAGCCACAAAACTAGGGAAAGTCCTGGGAGGGAGACCTCGTAGGGAATGAGGATAGGCATGATAGAGCACTCAAGAGAAGGAATTGAGGCTTCACCCTTGGTCCCTCATTCTCTCACACTCCCTCTCTCTATCTCTATCTGTCTATCTGTCTGTCTGTCTGTCTCTCTCTCATACACACAATGGAAGGCAAGAAATTGAGAATAAGAAATTAGCACATATGAATAGCCCTTTCCATTCTCTTTTAACCTATTTATACAACTTTTTAGGGTTAGGGTTTCCCCATCCCCCTTGAGCATCTAGCCCATTCTTTTGGGCCAAAGATTGGTCTTCCCTCCATATTCATATGCTAAGCACTACTAAATTTAATTACAATTTGCACGAGAGGAGATTTGCCCTATTTACAATAGAAGATTTTCTTTTCCAAGGCCTAATAATTTGAAAAATGTCGTGGCTTTCAGGTTCTTATTTCTCTTCATGTATTCATTTCTTCAACTAGTTAACACTTTGTTTTAGTGTTTATTATTGCTTCGAGTATAAGCTCATGTTTACAACTGTTTCCTTGAGTGTGAATGAAATTGGTTATATTGGAAAAACTTGAGTGTTGTTTGGGAAGGTGATGTCTCTAGTTCTTCTTGGGTTTAGATTGAGTCCCATGGCTCTAATTGGTTTGTATTGTATGTATATGTTCTCTAGAGCTTCTCATTGAAGATGATGGTTCCTTAGTGCGAGATGATGTACCTAGGCTTAAATCCCAAGGGCTTCTAAGCTTAAAAAATGTTTATCTAGGTCAAGTGTTAGGCGATGTTGTTGGGGTTCTACAAATCTTGCAATTCATGATAATCTCTTTATTGTTTTTGAAGCTCATGACAATATGTTATCCGAACATCCCTTTAGGGCCTATGTATGGCTTAAAATGTTTTCTTCTAACTTGTCAAATTCACAAACTTGTGGTTCTTATAGCTCCATTTACACATAAATATATTGAGGTTTAGTTGGATTATATTACCTTCTACTAGTCCTTTCTTCATGGGTTCCACCCTCTTTAGATGATTGGGTTTGGTAGATAGGTTTCTATTGTGCACAATTCATGGATGCTTCTTCATGCCTTAGGTATAATATCTTTTACTAGGTGAAATTCCTCCTTCATTTATTTACCTTACATTATTGGTTCTTGTTTTGACTTCTAGTATGGTTCACACTCCCTAGCTCATTCAACCTTGTCACTATGATCTATATACTTGTTGACTATGGTATGCTCGTTAGGATCTCTTAGATTCCTCAAATGATGATTATATAGCCCTTTGAAAACCTATAGTCTAGGGTTTTTTGCAACCTCTTGAGAGTCTTATGTATTTTAGTTACTATTGCAGCTGTGTCCTCAATAACTCATGATCCTTGGTGGGATCTTTTGATTACTTTGTGTGGCACTTGGGTGCACTTAATTTCACAACAATTTTCATAAAGGTTATAGTTTAAGAGTTTGATATGTTGAGGAAACAACCAAGTTTCTTATGTAGAGGATTCTTATTTTGTCTATTTGATTCAAATTAAGTCCTTGACACTAAGGTCTTTGTTGACTCAAATAGTTAGACACCATTGAAATGATATTTTGGCGATTAGAGCAAATTGATGTGGTGGTCTTTTGGAAACAAATCAAGCTCATGCTAGTGTCTTTATCCCAACATCTCTTTTCAAGCTTGAATGAGTTATGATGCCCCTAAGAATGGAAGGTGTTCTAATTGCATGAGCATCGAATCTTCACTAGGATAAAGGAATCTTATAGCAATGAGGTGTCCCTTAGGGTAACCCTTTAGGTGTTCCCACTACTGATTTCTTGAGGGCTTGAATTCAAGAGTACATGGCCTTTACAAGTATAAAGTGTTGAGTCCAACAAGGTGCTCTTATGGTTCTAATATGATGAGATTTTTTGGTGCAAGGCCTTCCAAATGGTGCGAGGCAAGGTACAATGATCTTCTAAGTATTTTACAAGAAATATCCTAACTGATTGCAAATCAAGCCATGATAGCCTTTATTTTGGTAAGGTTGAGGTTACTACTCTTGGTTTTAGCTAGGCTACTCATGTGAGGTGAAAAGGCATTCCAATTGTGCATGGGACCTTAGAGAGTTATCCAGGTGGATATCCTTGGTGTGGCAATATCTTGTTGAATACCCTTGATGGTTTGGGCAATGCCTCTCAAGGGATTACCCAAGAGATTTTTACTTCTTGCTTGGCCCCGTAGCACCAGCTCTAATGATAGAATTGGGGTCAAGTCTTACATTGCATGTTGGGTTACCAAACAAGGCATATGCAACCTCAAGGCATTCTTTGTGTTAGTTGCCCTATGAGTCCTCTAGCAAGCAAGCTATGGGGGCCTCCATGTCAAACTTAGAGGGTTAAGTTCAGATATTTAGTCTCACGGTGACTATCATGTCAAGTTACGGGGTCTCCAAGAAAATCGTGACTAGGAATGGAACTAAGAGTGCCAATTGTATTCTCATTGTCTTGTCTATCAAGCCCTAGCAAATCATAAAGCTCTCTCACCTTGTGAATTGTTCACTAGTAGTCACAAGCTCCAAGTGCCAATTTTTTAGTGAGTGTAGGAGTCAATCAAGTGGTTTGCCCATGCATTCTCTACTTCAACATTGTGAGGGGCCTAAGTTATGAATCTTAATGAGAACTGTGTTCGTTTGATTATTGTATGAGTCGCTGAGTGAGCCACCAGGGTAGCCCTCTTATGCATTCTCATGGGGATTGAGGTTTAAGTTGGCACTTCTCAATGTATGTGAATAAAGATTCCAACCCTTTTATTGAACTACCAAAATTTGCACAAGTTACATAGTGATTATCTTTAGGGTGGCTCAAGTTCCTTAACCCTCAAGTGACAACAATAATTGCTAGAGATGGTGGCAGAATTCTTTTCCAATTGAGGTAGGGGATTTGGTTTTTCCATTCATGGAAATGAGAATAGGAGTAGTTGGGCTGATAGCTCAAGTTAAAGGTGATGCTAACTATGTTGATAATGGCCTAGATGATTTTGGATTAGTGTGGTCCTAATTGATTATATTTAGGCCTTCTCACTTCTTTCCATAAAGTAGTTCAACATAGAACATTGCATCAACTTGAGGTCACCTAAGGGGAACTACTCGAGGTCATTGAAGCATTTCTTGTAGTTGGCCTACTTGGTGAGGTCCTAACTTGTGGTGCTTCTTATGCATCAATGGTAATGTGTGATTGAGGTGAGCACTTGCAACATGTAGTTCAAGAAGGGTTAGTCATGCAATCTTTGAGATCTTCTACATGCATGATGTATATGCTTATGAGATGTATGGTTTATTGATGGGACCTAAAATGGGCCAGCACTAGCTATGGCACTAGCGGGACCTCATGCACACAATGGACAACCCCACCGCACGGCCCCATGGGCCAGGAGCGTCCAAAATTCACTCTACAGTAAATGCTAATGTCGATTGTGTGTTTGTATTAGATCATAGTCCAACGTTTACCATCTCCTCAGAGGGAGATCCCATCACATATAGGCATAATACCTCGTAGCACAACCATAGGGAAGTACCTCTTGCCTGATTGCCGCAGCTCCACTACGACTCTCCTACACCTCGGGGATTGGCCCCAAGATGCATCACTCCAACATAAAGTAAATACGATACAAGCTCCACTCTTTCATTTTTAACATATTCTAGGAGATACCATGTGTCCTTACCAAACAATTCTCATGCATGATAGTGGCAACTTCCAACTCTACCGAATTGGAGGTATGCTCTTGTGCCTTCTATTGGCTATGAGTGGCGTTGGCCTTGACAGGGGCTAGACTTGGACAGTCCTTTGTAGTGTGGCCTTCTCCTTTACATCGGCTGCATAAGGGCTTGTAATCCACAGATCGTCTAGGGTTTGGACAATTCGGGGAGATATGACCCTTTTCTCCACACCTATAACATTCCACCTCTGATCTCTGACCACCACCAGACTGTTGTCCTCTGTAACTTTGAGAGGGAAACCTCCTTGGACCAAAATGAGGACCAAAATCCCTAGGCTTTGGTCCAATATCCTATGTTGTCATTTTGGATTCGAGCAAGTTGAATCTTGCATTTTCATCCTTTTGTCTTCGTTCGTGCATCTCTTTCAGAGAGCAAATATCCTCTGTATGGTTCTTCCTCAAATAGTAGGAACAAAAGGCTCCAAGAATGGTTGGTTTTCGGGTACATTCAGTGGCTAAATGTCCTGCTTGATGACACTTTTTGCACCTTGTATATTAGAACACATCACATCTCTCCTAGCTCCCGCAGGAGTGGATATATTGGCGGTATTCACCTTCAACGTCTGTAGCTGCCCTGTAATCACATCCATAAGCTCTTTCTTGATACTTACAACTCAGTTGGATAAGTGGTCCTTCAGATTTTCACCTCCTGAAGTACTTGTAGTAGGGTTTTGTGAAGCTTCTGTAATTACTGCATACACTGGTTGGGTCGATCCAGAGAGTCCTCTGTTCTGGTTCTGATTCAGAGCTCCTATTGAGACTTGGGATTGTTGATTCCAATTGGTAGGGTTCCACTGTTGTTAAGTCATCATTGGAGGAACTGTTTGAGGCCACTGTTGTTGTGGTTGAACCATCATTTGAGGCACTATCGTTTGTGGCGACCACAATGGATTAGGTACATTATACTATGGCATTGTTTGCATCTGGGGATAGGGGTAGGGAACTGTCCCTGGGACTGCATTTGGTGGGTATACCATTCCTGGCATGGGAGAAGGTAAGACTCCTCTTCCTGGAGTCATTGACAGTCTTGCTTCAACTTCATCATACAATCTTGCACCTTCCATTGCAGCTTGCAGATTGACTGGTCTTCTCAATTCCACAAACTTGCGAACTTCTGGTTGTAGGCCTCTGAGAAACACTCCTTTCTGGATACCTTCGTCCAAATGATGGTTAGTCCATCTCTTCAAGATGGATTCCATTCGCGAGACATAAGCTTCTACTCTTTCTCTAGAGGACTGACTTAGGTTCATGAACTCCTCTCACATCTGCTCTTCAAAACCTTCACGCCTGAATTTAGTGAGGAAGGCCAACTTCAAGTCGTCCCATGTGCTGAAAGTTCCTGCTGCTTGTCTCTCATATCACTGAAACACCGCGCCCTTGAAAGTCGTGGGGAATATTAATAACCAATGCTCAGGGGTTTTGGCATTGTTAGCCACACATGCTACCATAAACTCTGCTTCATGAAGATCAGGGTCTTCATTGTACTCTCCCTTAGAAATTGGCAATGGGACTTCTGTAAAGAGTGCTTTTAGGGCGTCAAAGGAGGCTTCTACTGTGAGCTCGTTCTCAGTCTTGATTCTTGCCTTCTCTCTTCTCACGTACCTCTGGACTCATTCTAACGCTTGCCTCTTGATTGCGTCATTCATCAGGAGCTTGACTCCAACTAGTTGTTCAGTACTCAACAGAATAGAATCAGAGAGGGCTTCACTCTCTGGGGGATTCTCTGGCCAACATCTCTTCTACTTCCTTCTTTTCAACATCTTTGAATTCAGCTTTCAAACCACTACAGAGGGGGAGATATTCCATTCTGAAAGTATCGAAACTCATGCTTCTTAGGATTGTTGTTGTACCATCATTATAATAATGCCAGCTTCTGAGGGTTTCAATAGTGTATGTTGTGAAAAACACTCTGTCTACCAACTTCCAGTGGGTTGCTAATTGGACAAACAGAAGATTGTCAGTACACCAAGCATCCCACATATCTTGCTATTGAGCATCCATGAACAAATTCCAACTCTTTTCATTCTTGTTTTCGTGAACCTCCATAGACCACGACTCCTAAAGCTTCTTCACGATCTCCCACTTGATGATGTCTGGAAACTTCTCAATGAATGTCAAATCTTCCATGGATGGTCATTCTCTTTGTTTCTACCCTTTAGTTTGTTCCCAAAAAATTTGCCACCAAGATGTAAGTTTTTGCTGCTTCAACAGGAAGAGGAAATAGTCCACCACATAGAGCTTGCATCATGATGGTAATATGTTTCCATCATTGTGGGATGAACTTCTTGTGGAAAGTGGCTTTGATAATGAGAATCTCCAACTCTTCAGTGGAAGAAGGAACTTTGCAAACATCCATTGAATTCTTCTCTTCTTGGCAATGCCATTTCCTTCATTTTTAGATATTATCACTAGTATTAACGTGTATAGTTTGGTTGGTCCAAAAATATTAGATTTTGGGCAAAACTAGTATATTTTAGATATTATCCTAAAAAAGATATGGAGATTTTTAGAACTGGATGTCATTTAAAAGAAAAGACAAGTGATGTTTTAGTTAGTTTTGGAAAATTTATAAAAAGAGAAATAAAGAAAAGTGATTTGCGAAATTGCACACGCTGCGATCGCAGTCCACAGCCAGAAAACAACACTTCGAATAGAGAAAAGAAGAAGGAGTGAACCAAGAGCTTTTTAACCAAGTGTCTTGGATTTTTACCCTCCTTTCGGAGCCAATGGAACCATCAGATTTATGATCTGAGCATCAGATCACTGATCTTTCCAAGATCCCCCTCCAGAAAGAGCTCCACTTTCTCAACCACAAGTCCTCTTCTCTAATTCACTATAAATATGAGGCATGGGAGAGGAATAAGTAAGCATAAGGAAAACCCGAGAGGCTCGCGAGAGAGGGAGAGGAAGAATACCCCTCCAAGAGATTGTGAGGGAATCTGAAAAGAGCTTGAGAGAGAGAGAGAAGAGTCACCCCGAGAGGCTGCAAGGAAGAGAATTAGCTCAATTCCCTCTATCTCGATCCTCGACTTAACCATCTTCTCTTACACTATCCCATCTTGAATCTATTCCACCTCTTAATCTCTCGAGTCTACTGCGGACGATGGCCTCCAAGCGAAGAATGTCGTGTGGGGATGACAATCCTGCAACTAGCAATAAGGCTTCGGGCAAAGGCATCACTATCAATCCAACTGTGGTTCTGATCGTAAGTAATGTATTTTCAAATTGATAGATGCTTGCTTTGATTCTCGTATGAGATATGTTAGGCCCCATACTACGATGCATGAGTATAGGTCATGGAAAATGATAAATTTCATCTCACCTTTTCGGAAGATGGAGTTTGTGAAGTGCATATATCAAGGGAAGATAATTGCACCTAGTTACATATTTGCTAGTAGAGCAATTACAAGGAAGAATTAGTCAAGGATTATGAATGGTATAGTCGTCAAAAGAACAACATTAAAAGATTGTGCATACAAGTGCTAGATTAAAGTATAGTCAAGGGTTACAAATAGCATAATTACTAAAAGAATATGACATTGAGAATCATGAATAGAAAGTACTAGTTAAAGTTTAAATACTTCAAAAGTACTTAGCCTAAGAGCCCAAATATTAAGAAAAACTAGATTCTAGCTCAATGCAAGGCCTGTTGGAGTCTAATTACTTGAGATCATCTCGCACTTATCTTATTAAGTATTTACACGTTATGCCTATAACATGTTTGATATATGAGGATAATTTTCTAGTTGCCTCATGACTTGACTAAGAGCTAGTACGAGAAATTAATCATAAGGGTTAAAACTAAGATGTCTTGAGATCCATCCGATAACGACGACTTTTGCCAATCCAAATCCAGGGTTGGGTTATCAATCAAGGTAAGTGACCTCTAGAACTTACATCATGAATAGTGTTTGAACCCTTAACACATGCCCTGGCCGAAGGAAGGAAGTGTTAAGAAACATTTTTGCATAGTATTGCTCTTAGATCCCAAGGGGAGAGCAAATATACGATGGAAATGTTATATCGTCTATTCTTGCATTGGTTGGAAAGAATGCAATTGGTTTTGTTGGTTGATCAAACAACATCCTAAATGCTCTTACATTCAACTGGTTGTTAGTTGTTGTTTGGATGATTAATCCAAGTGCTTGTGATTTATGGTAGGGTCTGTGATGACAAGTCGCCACGGGAATAAAGGAATGTTTTCTTGGAAAATGATATTAGGGTTGAATGCCTTGTTTGTGCTTAATTCTTAAAGGATTTAATCAAGGAAGGATATATTGCACGGGTGGATCACCTCCATGATTGCACCACAGATTAACCAGTGAGGGCATTGCTCGATTCATGGGCCGAAGGTCGAGTGGTGAAAAGGCCAACCACGGGAATGATGTTTCGCTCCTAGACAGCTTCGGGTCAATTGGAGCTCTGGACACCCCTTGCTTAGGTCTAGAATGGAGTTGAAGACCTTCGTGGCCCCCAACGTCTGGGCATGTTGGGAGATCCTATTCTAGATAAAGGATTGAGTTTGTGGTGCCATGTGAATTGGACCAGTTACTTCTATAGGGCAAAAGGGATACTTCTGTTGGACATAAGCAATACATAATTTCTCATGTATGGGCGGGAGACAAAGATTAACTTGAAGATAAGTTAAGGAACTTGTTTGAATCTTGTTTGTCAATAGATTTCTTTGCTTTGTTTTTGTGTCGGTGATATAAGTTATGCAAACGAACCCTGTTCCCTAAAAGGCTTAATTAATGAAGCTGACTTTAAGTGTCACACATAAATGTGGTAGGACCTAATTAGAAAACTAAAGCTATTAAGGGAAGCGGGTGGGCGGAAACCCCAACGAGTCTGTTCTACGACAGGGTGGTCCCAGAAAACTGGGAGGCTTCTCACAAGATTTTATCGTCATTTGACCTTTAGGTATTATTAGGTTAGAACCCGATTCATGCCGTTTTAGGGGACCGGAATGGGACTATGCCCTACAGGCAGAGAGGTTGAGCAGTGCATCCCTCTCGTTTCCCATTCTCTTTGAACCAAGTGTGGCATGGGTTTGCTTTGGATTGGGTATCTCTGTGTAAAGTAGGATGTCCAAAACCCGACACTAGAATGCTATCAGGAGACCTTGACAACTAGGAACCTGAATTTCAAGTCTATCCTAGTGGGTTTGGTCATGAATGTTCTGTTGCAAGGCAGATTCGGAAAACCCTAGGCGACAATACTCGAAACTTTCCCTGGGAGTGTCGGACAACGACGCTTAGATTCATTTCTTGATAGACCACTAAAAGAGTGCCTTGAAAGCTGATGGGCGGGCACCTTACATTGTGATAATGTGCAACACTTGTGAATGGATGAAAATCATCCCTTAAAAAATTAATCTAAGTGCCATGTTTCACCCGCAAGTCTTTGTACCCTATTCTTAAAGGCCAAAAGAACCTGTAATCCACCTATAATTCCTATAGACTAATCAGTGAATACCTTGTTTTGATACTCTTCAAGTGAATTCTTCAAGATCTTCAATGAGTCCACTCACAGTACTTGTGTGACGGATAAAATGGTATGATAGGCTCCTTACACATACTTTGAATCACTGAGAGGTGGGCAAAGTTTCCCCTGGGTCAATTGGCTACATCCACCTATTTCCTCGATAGGAATATCGATGGCAAGAGCATGCTAATCCATGAAAATAGGGATGAAATGGATTTCCAAAATTGAGCTTTTAGCCTTTAATGAAGTGCATGGATTAATCAAAGTGGTTTTAGGGTCTTATCATTTTGCAAATCAATGACTCATTTATTGCAATGCTTACACTTTTATGATATTTTAGTGGGTACAATAAGATTCAATGCACAAACTAGGGTTATCCATTAAGACATAAAAGAATGGAGATATTATTGCAAGTGAAATGAATTCAATGCTAAAAATTTATCAAAAGGATTTAAACAATCTAAAAGAGGCATTAATCTCTAATTTATGGTTCATTGAAAGCTAAAACAAAACATAATCTCCTATCAACAATTGGATAGACTTGAACAATTGAATAAAAACATATTTCAAATATTAAAAGGGAATGAATTACCTCTTGAAAGATTGAAGAAGATAGATGATTCAATAAGAATCGAGCTTCAACCAATCAAGTAGAAAATAATCCCAAATTGGTCCATAATCTTCCATAGCCAATAATCTTCATGAATCAGTCCCATCCAATGCTTGCAGATCTTGAAAGACTTCAAGTAGAAATGTGTTGAACCCCTTTGAATGCTCAATAATAAGAAATTTGAGCTCTATGTGTACAATCCTCAAAAAGTTTCTCCGTAATGCTTTGAAATGTTCAAATCCTCTTGAATGTTAACAATCTTGATCCCATTATTGGAGTGGAATGATTGAAGAAGAGCCTTGAATGTCAAGAAAGGTCAAATGTTGAAGAAAATGGAAGCTCCAAGCTTGAAGCAATGGCTACCTTGCTATACTTTAGGGTTGTTAATGAAGACAATGAAGATCAGAGGTCAAATGTTTCCAAATCTTTCTAAAGAACCTTGCAACTCAATGATTGATGAATGTTTGAAGCATGAATGAGAGATTAATGGCTGCCATGAACTGTGAAAGAATAGCAATAACTTAGCACAAATCATGGCACAAATAAGTGGGATGTTACTGGTGGTCCTCCTAGGCAATATGGTTGCTCAATGGTTGAGATGCTAGGCAAATGTGAAGAATGCTTTCCACCAAGGTTAGAGAGAGAGATCAAGCTTCTTAGAGAAAGACATAAAATTTTCTTGGCTATCCACCATGAAACCTTGGGAAAGGCTTGTAGGAAGAAGAGAGAGAAAGCCTCTTTCAAAAAGTAACTAGAGTTTCAATCCTAACTAACTCCTGTGACCTCATGTTTAACCAAACTGCCTTCAAAAATAGCATGTGTCTTGGTGATGACATGCTAACTTGTCCATTGTTCATCTATCTTTGCCTCCATATCTTGGGAATATCTCTAACTAGGCTATCCTTTGCACTTGAAAGCTCCTCAGTCTCTTTGCACACTAATCCGATTCAAGAGTTGTACAACTTGTCCTTGAGCAACTTGGATTGACTATCTAAGGGAAAAATGTTGGTTAGAATGTGATTAGATGGATCAAAGAACGATGCTATGATACCCTTGTCAAGAAGAGGACTAGGGGTGAGAGAGATGAGTGCAAAAGAGAGAGAAAAAGAGGAGAGAGAAATACTAGAAAGACATGAAAGAGATAGGAGAAGCCATGAAAGCTTAGAAAAGAAGGTGAGATGCAACCTTATATACCTATGCCAATGTGACATGGTATTATTAATCAAACTCTCTAAAAATAATGTCTCTTTGTACAATATTGAACATGATCTCAAGATTTGGCACTCATGCTCAACCTAATTTTCATTTTTTAGCCTAAAGGCCCATATTCAACCCTTGCTAAATCACTCAAACCAACTCAACTTGACTGTTTATATATATATATATATATATATATATATATATTCTTTCTACCAAATTCTTTGCAAGATTTTAGAAATAATTATATATAGATGTTCTTTTGACTGAAGTCAAATGGCATATTGGCTTCTTGCTCGCTCAGCCTCTCCCATTCATCCACCCCCCACTAATTAACAATAATCACTCAACTCCATGCCCCCAATCGCCTGCTCTATAGCTCCTACAAGGTGGAGATCAAGCACAGGGGCATCATCCAATCATGTCTTGGAGGTAGAGGAAGATGATTCCATTCTTGACAAGGCAATTGGTGCCAGTCTCGATGTGCCCTATGACTATTGCCTTGGGGTCTACATGACATGCCTCATGAAGCTAGTCTCTGAGTTCTTAGACTGTTGAGAAGGAAACTTCACTATTATGCATCTCAAACCCCCAATTAGATTGCACAATTCAGAAAACTCTTTAAAGAGGACCTTCTAGCTTTGCAAATGGTCATTGTACAGCATTGAGGTCCCTTCTAGAGAGTAGAGCTAGGTCAACCATACTAGTACAACATCTTGAGCTATCGTACATGCCACCTTCCTCTTTTCCACCAAATAGCCACCTTTTCCCACCCATTTGGCCAACTCTTCTCCTTCAAATGTCAACTGCTCAATCGAGTTTACCATGTGGTCCCCCCTTTTGGCCCCCCTCATGGCCATTGGGTTGTGCCTCATGGCATTTGACCCATATTGCCACCTTGACTAGGCTATCGACCACATCCTCCAACCCAACACTTGATCGATTGCTTCAGCACCATGGCTACTTTACCACTCAAGTCCTAGCTTAACCTCTCGAGTGTAGCACACTTGAGTGCCCACTAGACCCACACTAGGAGGAGAAAACTCCATTAGGACCACTAGTAATAATAGTAGTGTGCCAAAATAGAGAAGGGTGAGTGAAACAACCACATGTGGATGGCCACTTGGGCTTCTTGGATGGCCTGCAAGCTAGCTTGATATCATCTTAACCACCATCATTATCACCTCAATCTACCACCCTCTATGTCACCTCATGACTTTGTAATCCATATAGCTAGGTTTCACACAAGATTTCCTTGAGAAGAGATAGACTTGAGTAACACTTACGAATTTTCCAATCCCTGGGCTGCCAAATGAGTGGGATTTCACTTCCAACAAACATGTAAGGATCATTAAAACATATTACCTTGACAAGCACAAAGTTCCTAGCTAGGACTAGAGAACTCTACCCCTTGACCTACCTTGTTGGCCATTGAGAGACTACAATCACAAGGACACATCCCTTGTAATATGATGAAAATGTGTCATATCCTAGGTAGAGCTTGAGTGGAAGCACATAAGCGGAAGCAAGAGTTATCGCAGATGGAGCAAGAGGGCAAGAGAGCAAGAGAGAGAGACATCATATGTGGAAGCTCCAATAGTCATAATGTGTGACCAACCTCCCCCTATTCAATAGTTAAAGAATAAAGAATAAAAAATAAAGTGATAGTGACTGAAAGAATAAAGAACAAAGTGATAGTGATGGGTGCTTAGCCATCTGCAATGTACAAGTGTGCGGATACAATGTATATGAGTAAATGTGGGCGGCTAGGCATAGGTTCCTTTACACCCAACAATATCCCATGCAAAAGAAAATGTGCCTTAGTGAGGAGTAAAAGAAAAAGAAAAAAAGAGGAAAGTACAACATATACATAGAGTATAAGAGGATGAGGAAAGGCATCATCTGATTCTACACCCATTATCTTCCCGAGGAAGGCAAAGCATTCCAGTAAGAGACTTTTAGTAAGAAGATTTGCAAGATTCTCATTAGTCGCGATCTTCACAAGCTCAATATATTTGTCTTCTATCACCTCTCTCATGAAGTGATAGTGCATCTCAATGTTCTTAGTCTTCACATCGAAGATCGGCGGATCACGGGGCTAACTGCATGGCACTCATAGAATCCAATGCAATCTAGGAGTCACAAGCATACCAAGACCTGCAATTAGACAACCTAACCATAGGGCCTCCTTGTAAGCCTCATTGACTATAACGTACTCAACTTCAGCAGCAGTAGATAAGGCCCTATATTTTTGCACCCTAGATATCCAAGAGATAGCATCTCCACCATAAACAAAGACATACCCAAAGGTGGGCTTTCTATTGTATGCATATCTACATAATCTATGTCATTGTAACCCATGATTCCTATATCCTAGCTACCATAGTAAATGTACATATTTGTTGTGCCTTGCATGTATCTCATGATACCCTTTACAATGTCCTAATGTTGCCTGCTATGTGTAGCCATATAGTGTACCACAACTTGCATTGCAAATGCTATGTAAGGACAAGTGGCTATCTTGGCATACATCAATTTTCTCATTGCAAATGCATATGACCATCTCGACCCTCTCATCATCTGATTACAAATAACTATGAGTGCTCATTCCCTTGAGGATAATATCAAATGTAATGATGTAGAGAGTGTTGAGATGGCAAGCTCAACATGTGCTGGTATTGATGATGGATCACCTGGCTAGACCGCACATCTACACTTAGAAGGTCGGTGATCATTATGATCCTCACATAGCCGTTGACTTATCACTTATTATATCTAGTTTGTTGCACCTACCTACAATTGGTATAGTTATAGTGCTTATCAATTAGTACGTTCACTTATGCACTAGTTGACTTAGTAGGCAACTTTTCTTTATGTTGTATCTTATCTATTCTTTGTGTACATTGTATTGTGTGTGGAAGAAGAAAAGAAAACCAATAAGAAAATGTTTTAGCCTCCATCTCTCTTCTTGTGTTTTTAAGTGAGCTTCCTATTATGTGTATGGTGTGTGTTTGGCGTAGCAGCTCAAGTAAGTCTCCCCACCACATGATTCTTATAATGGTATCATAACAAGCTCACTAAGAGAGGTTGGTTTTGAAGGCTGAAGTAAAGGAGAAGAAGGAAGGATTTAAGCACACAAGCAACAAGTAAGAAGCTCTCCCATTCTTCCACTCTTTCTCCTAGATAGTGCTTATGGGGGCACCGAAAGCAAAGCAAAGTGAAAATTTCATATTGGTGTGAGATTTGTTGTGCAAGAAAAGCATTATATATTTTGCAAATTAGTAATTTAGGGCTCTCTTGCAAGTTTTTTGGCCATCTAAGACCATTTTTCGGGCCCCATTTGCAACATGCAAGATTGCGTTGCCAAGAAGCAAACATAAGTTTTATCTGTAAACAGGTTGCAACTTACATATATTGTTGAGCAAAGTGAAAAAGGTTGCTTGGTATATTGTGATGTGTACTTGTAGTGAAAGGTTACAAAACACTTGCTTGTTGTTTTGCATCATTTTTGTGTTAATGACAGAGAATAGTGAAAATCCCATCATTGAGAAGCTAGACAAGAACAACTACCCATCATGGAAGTTCCATGTAATGAACTTTCTTGTTGGAAAATGCCTTTATGAGTTTGTTTCAGGTAAAGAAAAGGAACCAGGAGCTAAGTAACCTTGCAACTGTGAATGAATTAAAGTCATGGAAAGAATGGAATGCAAAGGACAAAAAGGTGATATGTTGGCTATCTACAATGAAGAGCACCCTACCATGGCACAAATCGAACCACGAACCGGCTAGGTAGAGGCTGAAAATACATTGCTGGCCATGAAAACCTGCAAGAAAACTCTCATTCTCACCAAGAATCCATATCCTCAAGACACACAAGAGGAAGGCACACAAGAAATTTAACAATTCTTCCATCCTCATCCTCATCCTCTTCCTCACTTTCCATTAGATTTTGCAAAGGAGCACAAGAGAGAAAAGCAAGAACAAGAAGGCAAGTGTTGTGCCAAAATGAGAGAGAGGGAGAAATGAACCGTGAGAGGAAAAGATAAAGGAAGAGAGAGGGTGTAACCACCTCAACCTCCCACCTCCCCAAATCTCATGACTGCAACCACCCTTTTCCTTTCTTGAATTATGAAATTCAAATTTGCATACATTGGCTAAGGTCTAAGGACCTTTCAATTTTTGGAATGAGACAAAAGGTATTGACCTTTCCTTTTCCTAACAATATTTTATAGTGTGTCTCTTTTGGACTACACATTTTACATTGCTTCATATTTGATTTTTGACAAAGGGGTACATTTGCAAAGTATCAATTTTCAAAAAGTTGTTTCCATGTGAGCACATTTTTGTGCCTTTATTTGCACTGATTTGCTAGTCATCATTTCCTCCCACGCTTAAGTGTGAAGCGTCCCCGCGAACAAAATTGAAGAAGAACCACCATCAGCTCTTTGAAAAACTTCATCTTCAATCTTCATTTTCTTCTTGGATCTCGAAATTGCCATGGGACATAGAAGGAAATAGCACACAAAAACAAAACACATAGCTAGGATATTGAGCCTAGCTCACAAACACTCCACAAGAAAACTTCACCGAGCACACAAAAACATAGAGCTCTTAATCAACTTGCACGCAAGAATAACTTCACACTTAGGATAGACGGAAAAACAACCACACCATGAAGCTCGACAAATAAACCCAAAGAAGATATAACCTTGATGCACACCCTCACAAAAGATAAGTCAATTTAAAGCACTCCACCCGGAAAAATATATTGTAGAAAGAAAAGGAAGGTAAGTGAAAAAATGAAAATTGACCAAAAGAAAACGTAAGGAGATTCAATGTGTGTAATGGATGACGGTCTTGGTAAAAGAAGGGTTGAATTGAGGGTAAGACGAAGATAAGCATACGAACCACCAAAAAGGGTTTTTATAAAAAACTTAATAATCAATGCCCTTGTTTTTTTTTGAAAAAATAATTTTATCGTTGTTGTTGATGGATAAGGAGAAGCGCATGTAAACACCGCATGAGGATAAGGGGAGGGAAAAATGAGGCATATAATTTCGGATGCTTGTTGCTGCTTCAACAGTATGATTTTTTCTTTTGCATATCGAAAATGCTGCCGTCTTCAAATCCAAAAAGCTACCGTGTATGGTCATTCGACTGCAACTTTGCTATCTCAGCATCTCTTGTAATGCTCGTCTTGCGCAGTGCTGATAGGGTCTATGCTGGTAAGATTTTTCGATGGGAGCCGCCAGTCAAAGATAGTGAAATGCTGTCAGTTCTATGAAGGATAGATCCTCATTTGGAGGAATGTGAGCAGGCGTACGGAAAAATCTTGGATTCCAATGGCGGTGAGCCTTGCGCTGGTTTTCCCCCTGCTGATGCTGCTCCTCCTTTCTGAATTTCTCGTGAAGGCGAGGGCACTTGCAAGGGCGAGGGGAGGAGCACGAGGATGAGACCTCCTCTATTTTTTTCCTTTTTCATGTTCTGTTATAAGTCGCTAAAGAGGGGGTGATGGAATGAGGAGGAGAGACTTTGACACATCGCCATTCTGTCGAGAGGATAAGGAAGTTTTTTTCTCTTTTTATGTTTTTTAGCAACAAGAAACACGAACATAATAGCCATCTTCTTCTCCATCTTCTCATTGAAAAGCCCTTTCCTTCTCTAATTTAGACAGCCCATCTGTCCTTTTTGAGGATGCAACCAAAATGTTGATGCTGTGTTGTCCATCATCTCCTTCTCTTTCTTTCTTCCAAAAATCAGAATACATTGTTGAAGAGAGAAATTGTTTGAAACCTTCCATAGGTGAACCTCAAATACCTTGTTTCATGCAAGCTCCATAGCCACCTCCTTCCCGGCCAGTGCACCAAATGAAGAGCACCCTGCCACGGCACAAATCGAACCACGAACCGGCTAGGTAGAGGCTGCAAATACATTGCTGGCCATGAAAACCTGCAAGAAAACTCTCATTCTCACCAAGAATCCATATCCTCAAGACACACAAGAGGAAGGCACACAAGAAATTTAACAATTCTTCCATCCTCATCCTCATCCTCTTCCTCACTCTCCATTAGATTTTGCAAAGGAGCACAAGAGAGAAAAGCAAGAACAAGAAGGCAAGTGTTGTGCCAAAATGAGAGAGAGAGAGAAATGAACCGTGAGAGGAAAAGATAAAGGAAGAGAGAGGGTGTAACCACCTCAACCTCCCACCTCCCCAAATCTCATGGCTGCAACCACCCTTTTCCTTTCTTGAATTATGAAATTCAAATTTGCATACATTGGCTAAGGTCTAAGGACCTTTCAATTTTTGGAATGAGACAAAAGGTATTGACCTTTCCTTTTCCTAACAATATTTTATAGTGTGTCTCTTTTGGACTACACATTTTACATTGCTTCATATTTGATTTTTGACAAAGGGGTACATTTGCAAAGTATCAATTTTCAAAAAGTTGTTTTCATGTGAGCACATTTTTGTGCCTTTATTTGCACTGATTTGCCAGTCATCATACAATCATTTGATAATACTATACTGAGGCATATCAAGAATGTAGAAACTTTACATGCAGCTTGGATAATTTTTAAGAACATGTTTTTAGTAAATACAAAGGCACGGAAGATTAAACTCAAGTAAGAGTTGAATACTTTGAAAAAAAAGGAAAAATATTTGTCAATGAGTATATTTTGAAGGTGAGAAACATTGTAGATACTTTGTTAGCGATTGATGCAATGCCAAATGATGATGATTTGGTTTCATCTACTTTGGGTGGCCTTAATAATGAGAAGGCTTAGAAATCAGTTGTCACTTCTATATATGTAAGAAAGCCATTTTCAGATTTTGATGAGTTGGTCTCTCTCATGCTTACCAAAGAGATCAATATGCAGGGTGACTCATTTGAAAGAAATGGTGAACAGGTATAAGCATTTTACTCAAGTTTAGGAAGGGACGTGGCAAATCCTCTTCGAGAGGCCATGGTATGGAACATGTTAGTGATAACCAGCAAAATAGGTTAAATCAACAATTTGGTAGAATGTAGGTTTCAGGAGGCGTGGAAACTTTAGAGGCAGGGGGAGCTTTAGAGAAAGAGGTAGATGGTAGAATAGAGGTTTTGAAAATTCTACTATTGTTTGCCATTATTCTGGAAAAACAGCTCATATTGCAAATCATTGTTATGCTAATAAGGATGATATACACAATGGTAAATTGTAGCAAGAAAACTATGCATCATCTTCATGAAAAAATGAAGATAAAAATAAGCATCTATTTGTTATATAACATATAATGAATGTTTTTACAGGAAAGGAGACACATGATTATGTATGGTATGCTGATTTAAGTGAATCTAATCATATGATCAGTCATGCTGAATGGTTTGGAGTTATCCAAGATTTACAAAATTCAAGTTATGTGTAGACAAGTGATGATTCATGCCACCCAATTTCACACATTGGATAGGTTCTATTATCCTTGCATGATGGTCATCAATCACAAAGAATTTAGTGTCTATTGGCCAAATGGTAGAGAAGGGTTGCAAGTTCAATTTAATATAAAAGGTTTTTTTGTAGAAGATGTTAATAATAAGTGTGGATTGGTCGCAAAAGGAAGTAGAGTTGGCCGCATGTTCACTTTAGATGCTAGAATTCTTGCTATGAATGCTCTTATGTATGCTAAAGGGAAAGGAGTGATTGTAGATATTGAAATATGGTATAAACATATTAGATATGCAAATATGCAAATGCTAAAATTAATACTGTCCAATAGATTAGTTATAGGGTTTTCTACTTTTAGAGTTGCAGAATTTCACAAAGTGTGTGAAGCATGTCAATTCGGTAAGCAGGCAAGACAACATTTTTCACATGAGCGAGATATAAGTAGAAATATACTTAATGTTGTGCATACAAATATTTGGGGGTCTACGTAGAACGTATCTCTTGGTGGTAGAAAATACTTTGTCATGTTTATTGATGATTTTTCAAGGTAGTTGTGGGTATATTTCATGAAGAAAAAGAGTGATGTATTTGAGCACTTCAAAACTTTCAAGGTTGTTGTTGAAATGCAAAACTTTTAAGGCTGCTACTATTGAAACAGAAACATGCTGGAAAGTTAAGTGCTTGAGATCAGATGAAGGGGGAGAGTACTACTCTAATGAATTTATTGGCTTCTTGAGGTCTCATGGGATAAAGAGACAGTTTATTTGTAGGTATACCCCACATCAAAATGTGGTCACAAAAATAAAAAAAGGCATATTTGTAGAAATTGCATGAGCATTGATGGTTGAAAATAATATGTCAAAACATTTTTGGTTGAAGGTGTTCATATTGTTGTCTATATTATGAACAAAACTCCCACTGCTACAGTTCATGAGATGATCCTCGAAGAGTGATTTATAGGTAAGAAGCCTGATGTGTCACACTTGAAAGTGTTTGGCTATATCGCATATGTTCATATGCTAGATGAGCTATAAAATAAGCTTGATCCAAAGGTTAAAAAATGTATTTTTATTGGATACTCTATAGAGCAGAAAGAATATAAATTTTAACCCTATCACAGGTGAGTTTAGAGTGAGCATGGATGTTATTTTTTATGAGATGAGTAGTTGGTATGCATCTAGTGGTGATACATCATAGGATGATAATGATCATGATAGTTATGCACAAAAAAAAATCAAGAATCATGGAGCCTTAGTAGACCAAAAATATCATTTGGTACTACATCTACAGTTAGTCCTCTAGACTAAGGAGTAGCTGCACATCTTTAGAAGGATCTACAAGTGTTGCAAGGAAAGACAAAGGAAAGAAGAAGGTGTTGGATGGTAATGATGCACCTACTAGTGATTTGGAATTTGATGGAGATTCTAGTGGTTTAGAGAGTTTGGATAAAGAGCTTGATATTCCTTCAGTCAAGACACCAGGTGTATAGAGAGCACATGGTAATGAAAAGGCTCCATTAACTGATCTAGTGGTACACAATTCTAGCAGAGTTAGATACCCTATTAAAATATTTGGTTTTGAATGTCATGCAACTCACCATTATGCTTATATAGTAAAGGTAGTTGAGAATGTTGAGCCCACTTGTTTTGAGGATGTTGTTGGTCATGCTGATTGGAGTGTAGCAATGGATGAGGAGATGGCAATTACAAGTCAATAAGACTTTGGATTTGGTACCCTTGCCTAAGGGCAAGAAAGCTATTGATTGTAAGTGGGTTTACAAAATCAAGCATAATGCAGATGGTTCGGTTAGAGGTAAAGGCCAGGTTGGTTGCAAAAGGCTATGCTCAAACATATGGCATAAATTATGAAGAGGCATTTAGCCCAATAGCTAGGATAGCAACTATTAGATGTGTGATTGCTTTGGCAACAACCAAAGGTTGGAATTTGCAGCAAATGGATGTTAAGAATGCCTTCTTGCATGCTGAATTGCAAGAAGAGATGTATATGGAGCAGCTAGCAGGTTATGAGGATTTAGAGTATCTCACATATATGTCCAGGTTAAATAATGTGCTCTATGGGCTAAAGCAATCACCTAGAGAATGGTCTGACAAGATCAGAGAGTATCTTGTCAACATTTGCTTTTATTTTTCTAATGCTGATTACTCACTTTATGTGAGAAAGGGAGATGAAGGCTTGGTCATCATAGTCAGGGAAATTTATCAAAGGTGTGCAATCCATGTAATGTGATTTGGTTTCTGTTAAAATGAATTTTCATAGAATGTGTGGAATAATCTATGTCAAGATTATATTTGTGACGCCAAGGCATTCCTAAAATAATATCACTAGCTTGCAAAGGCACAACCAAGAAATTTTTACGCTCAACATAATCACTGATTTGAATCTCTAAATCATGCACTTCTTGTGTACCATTGTATCTAGTGCTTAAGAATGCAGCCTTTATGAGATAATGAGTTGGAATAGTAGATAAATTCAATTCATTTACCAACTTTGTGGAAATAAAATCATGTGTGCTTCCATCATCATGCAAAATAATCTTTTCTTGACCATGCACAAAATATTTGATTATTAATAATGAATGAGAATTTGGTATATCTGGTAAAGTATCTGAAGCATCGTCGATATCATCATCATCTTCAGTGAAGTCTGGCATATCTTCATGGTCCTCATCATCACTTGCTCCCAAGTGATTGATTTTAATAGCTTGCTTCTTGGACTGATAGTTCGCTGCTAAGTATCCAGGCTAATGACACTTGTAGCAAACCATAATCTTTGATTTGGAGACATTGTTGCTAAGGGCTAGAAGTTTGTGTATATAGGGATTTGGCTGGAGGGAAGGCTTAGGGTTTAAATTTGTATTTGATGGTAAAGCAGGAGGTCAAGTCTAAGGTTTACGGAAAGAATAAAGAGCAAAGCAATTTTGATTGAATCTTCGAAAGTTAGAATTGAATTGCTTTGTACCAAAGTTACCATTGACCAAAAATTGTTGTGGTTTCTTTTCTCGTCCACGAATTTTATCCTTCGCATCCATGCGCTAAATAAATTGCATCCTCCAAAGTCTTTGACTTAAACATATTCACTTCCGCATAGAAGTGACCAACCAAACCGGACATGTACTTATGCTTGTGGGTCTCCTTAGGAACATCTTCAAGCATTCAAAGTTGAAGTAGGGCATTCCAAAAATGCTCAGTGTATTGCGCAATGGATTCACAATCTCTTCATTGCAGGAGATCCCATAGCTTCCTCATGGAATTGAGGTGGAAGGAAATTCTACAAAAATTTCTTTTGAAAGGCTTCCCAAGTAGAGGGACAATCGACACTCTTGCGGATAACAGTCCACCATAATGATGCTCTGTCTGCTAGATAGTTAGTGACACATTTAAGTTTATCTTTTTCAGAATATTGCTCTTCATGAAAATAGTCATCAAACTAACTAATTAAAGCAAGAACAATTTTGCCATCACGTTGCCCATTAAAAGTGCAAAATTTAAAATTTATTTCACTTATCTTGGCCTTTTTCAAGAGCATGTGCATTGAGCGTTGCATCAATAATACATCAAATGACATCTTTAGGTTGCGATCTGTCTTGATCGACAGTGGATTGTTGAAGTGTAGCCAATTGTGCTTGCAAGTTTTGACGTTCCCCTCACTCTTCTTGAAGCTACATCATGATTAGATCCAATTTATGTTCCATAGTCGACTCTAGCAAATTGCCTTCGCCCATAAAATAGTCCATATGATGATTTGACATCCTGGATTTGATTGAAGATCCATCGCTCATCTTCTAGTCACATGTGAATAAGTTCTCCACGAACTTGCTTTTTTTAATTAGTATGCCTTTGCTTTTACGGTCTTCTTCTAAGCAAAATAGTCTTCTACATAGACTACGCGTGATAGCCTACTTGCTGTAAATCTGTTCAGTCAAGTTGTAGGTGGGAACAGGGGTTTATTGAAGCTTCAAAACCGGTTCGTACCACAATATGAACGCCCGCTATGTAAGAGATTGATAAATAAACTTTAAGCTTTAGAGATTGATAATTAAACTTCAAAATCAGATCGGGAGTACCAAAGTATGAAAGCCTGCTATGTAAGAGATTGATAATTAAACTTTAAGCTTTAGATTAAGATTAATAGCTTAAAGTTTTGTTAAAAAAATATTTAGTAAATCGTTGAATCAACGCAAGACAACAGCATGTCTTTGACGGAATCGACATTAGCAAGATCATGCCGAATTACTAATTTGAGAAGTTTAGAGCTTAAGCTCTCTAAGCTTAAGCATTAATCTTAACAATTCTCATTAACATCAATTGCTTTCTTTGTGATAAAACAACTTGTAGAGGAGACTTCTGGAGTGGTCCTTCGTGTGCTATAATCAAAGGGTACAGCAGGGGGTTCTTCACCGCCAAGAACACGCCTGTGTTGTCAATTCATCGCGAGACAGCCTATAGAGCCCATTTGTTCCAGGAGCTTCAACTTCACGCGAGATGGCAAGCAATTCGAAACTCTTGATCTCAGCTTTGCTCTAATACCACTGGTGTATAGATCGGATGTTGTATGCATGCGTAGTGAATGTTGGAAGGTCCCCAAAAACAAAGAACTCTATAAACATTCATAATTTCAAATAAAAAGCAAAAGGGAATTTGCACGACATGAGACAAAAATAACAATTGGGTGCAATCTTCCCCCATGCCTTGTGTGAGCGCTTCACAAGGCATGTATTTATAGATTTATTTATCTTCAAGCCCAAAAATAGCCCATTTTACAAATATCATGCTTTTACTTTTACATTTTCCTTTTCCCAAGTATAAAGTAAGGCGTTTGGGCATCCACAAGTATCGGCGGGCTGTGCCCAAATACAAATATCAAATGATAAAATATTTAACCGAGTGCCTATGCGCATACAAGATAATAAATGTTTTATCAAGCACGTTAATAAATAAGCACGCTTAAATAAATATTAGCGCCACGCCTTTAGTGATAAGGCATGTGCCCATCAAAAATAGTAATTCTTCTAGGCATTTGGATTCACATCATCGCCCGGTGCTACCCAAGGCCATCGCCACCTCTACTCTACACATCACAACTGAAGCATTCACAATTATTAGAAAATAATAAAACCCAACAAAAGTGAATACCTAGTAGTCTTTAGCTACAAAATAATTAAATAGATTAGAACTCTGTCCTGACCTTAATTTAATTCGAGTGCGCACTCTAAACTCATAAAAGTCCATTTATTTAATATGTATTTTATGGAATCACCCATGTGCACATTAAATTAATCTGATGCCCGAAAGGGACAGGCGTCCCTATCAACTTCTTGCACAAGGAATCCACCTTATGTACGAGCCTCGGCAAATGAATAGTTTTACGAAATCAATTGAAAAACTTCATGGAATCCACCATGGAATATGCCTCATGGCATCAAGCTAGGAACCCAATATTCCATGCTAGGACAAAACACATTGAGGTGCACTACCACTTTGCTAGAGAGAAGGTACTTGCAGAAGAGATTGACTTAGTATATGTCAACACAAGATCAGATAGCTGACATTTTCACAAAGGCATTGGCTACAGAGAAGCTTCAAAATTTTCAAAGCTTACTTAGAGTTGCAGAGATACAGTTGAGCTTGAGGGGGAGTATTGGGATGGCAAGCTCAACACATGCGAACATTAATGATCGACTACCTAGCTAGATGCGCCCGCACATCTACACTTAACACATCGGTGGTCATTATGATCCAAACATGGCCACTGACTTATCACTTAGTATATTTAGTTTATTGCACCTACCTACAACTGGCATAGTTATAGCATTAGTCGATTAGTATAGTCAGTTATATACTGGTTGACTCATTAGGCCACTTTTCTTTATGTTGTATCTTATATATACTTTGTGTACATTGTATTGTGTGTGAAAGAAGAAGAAGAAACCAATAAGAAAACGTTTTAGCCTCCATCTCTCTTCTTGTGTTCTTGAGTGAGCTTCCTCTTGTGTGTATGGTGTGTATTTGGCGTAGCAGCTCAAGCAAGTCTCTCCACCATGCAATTCTTGACAGCAAGGGCTCTACTATGACAATATGTAAATAGAAAGAAAATTAATGTAGCTTGCACTTCTTATGCATTGATTGTTAGAGGTAGAAGTGATGGTAATGGTAATGATTGAAGGGAGAAGCCCAAGTGGAAGCATGAGCAAGAAGAAAAGCAAGAGAGGTGTGAGCTATGGTGGATGGAGCAAAAGAGAAAGAGAGAGAGACTCAATATGTGGGAACTTCAACAGTCGCAATGTGTGACCGTCCTTCCCTTTATTCAAATGTAACAAAAAGAATAAAAAATGAAGTGACAGTGATAGGCTCCTGCCACTTATTACAGTGTGCAGGTGCAGGTAGTACTGTCAATAGTGTAATACACAAGTAGCTAGGCACATGCACCTTTACCCACAATAACTCCCACTTAAAGGCAAATGTGCCTTGATTGAAGAGGGAACAAGAAAAAAATGACAAAATACAATATGTACATAGAGTACAATAGCATGGGGAATAGAGGTCATCTCATCCAATGCTCGTCAACTTCCTAAGGAAGGAAGAATGCTCTATTGAGAAACTTTTTGTGAGCAGATCAGCAAGATTTTGGTCAATTGAGATCTCGACAAGGTCAACATACTTGTTCTCAATGGCCTCTTTGATAAAGTGATACTGCACCTCAATGTGCTTCGTCTTCACATGGAAGACCGAATTCTTGGCTCTAACTAGATATAGCACTCATAGAATCCGAATGAAGTGTAGGAACCACATCAGTCATACCAAGGTCTAACCACTAGAAGGCCTAACCAGAGAGCCTAACCAGAGAGTTTCCTTGTTAGTCATACCAAGGTCTAGATGGCCTAACCAGAGAGCCTCCTTGTTTGCAAGCCTCAATGGATGTAACATACTCGGCCTCTGTAGTAGAGAGGGCTATGCATTTTTTCACCGTGGACATCTAAGAAAGAGCACCCCCCAACAAAGGTAAATGCATAGCCAAAGGTGGATTTCCTACTATTTTTGCATGTCTTACATAATCAGAGTCAATGTACCCCACGACTCCTGTATTTTGGCCACCATAGCATATGCACATATCTGTTGTGCCCTTCAAGTACCTCATTATACTCTTGATAGCATCCCAATGCCACTTGCCAAGTGTACCCATATAGCGTGCCACAACTCCCACTACACAAGCTATATCAAGACAAGTGGCTATCATGGTATACATCAAACTACCCACTGTAGATGCATAAGTGATCGTGGCCATCTTGGCCTTTTTCTCATTAGACTATCGACCTGGCTCACCTTCACATGAGAGGGCAAAGGATAGCCAATATGCTTAACATCTTGCATATGAAACCTCTCAAGGACCTTCTGGATATACTCCTTCTGTGAGACAAGTAAAGGAGCCCTTGAGAGAGTGGTCACGCGTAATGTGCATCCCAAGAATATGTGAGGCATATCCCATATCTTTCATCTCAAAGCTCTTCTTGAGCTGAATTTTTAGAGCATCCAGCTCATTAGGAGCTCTCCCAACAAAATCAACATGACATTTACATAGAGTGCCAAAATCAAAAGGATGCCATCATGAGCCTTCTTTGTGTATAAACATGGATCCATATCACTACATGTATAGCCTTTTGAATGCATAAAAGCATCAAACTTGTGGTGCCATTCCTCACACTTATCACAATGCTTAACAAATCATGTTGCATCACAAAACAACGTTGGCTACCATAGTTGAGACTACAGCACCTTGCGGGTCGTCGTGTCTCCACTATAGTGTCCACCTGCAATTCTGTTGTGTGCCTCTAAGAGCACGTCGTGCATCTCATGCTCGCACATGCACCTGCGTAGCAATCCATCTTACCCTAGGCGATACAGCTGGCATGCTATCAACAACTGGTAGGGTTGGATCTTGAGAATGAATCACCTAATTATTGCCTTCTCTATCGGTCACTCAGGTAGTCCATGCTCAAGCACTTGGACTATGTCATCTGCCCAATATGGCATTAGATCGGCCTTGAATAAATCTCTCTTGCTAGAAAGGTTAAAGAGATGGGCATCTGTCAATTCATCGACAATGCCTTCTCCAGTGGCTTCTCCTGTGGGGATGCGTGACATATGGTCAGCCATGTAGTGCTGTTTTCCCTTCCATACAACCACAGAGAAGTCAAACTCCAAAAGCAGAAGGAGCCATCGAGCTATGCATCCTGTAGCGCAAGGTTTATTCACTAGATATAGCAAGGCTTGATGGTCCATGAAAAAGGCAAAGGGTGTATCCAATAGATAATGCCGGAACTTCTTCACAGCAAACACCATGGCCAAGCCCTCTCTTTCTGTCGTCGAGTAGTTCATTTCCATCTCAGTGAGTTGTCTGCTAGCAAAGCTCATTGGATAGTCTAGGTTGTGTTTGCCAGGTTGGCACAACACTACCCCCACAGCAAATTTAGAAGCATCAATATGCACGTGGAAGGTAATGGTCCAATTTGGGGCTTGTAGAATTGGTGCTGTGGTTAGAGCCTTCTTCAACTCTTCATATGCTCATTGGCATGCTTCAGTCCATTCAAAGACAATCAACAACTTGTATAAAGGTCTGGCCATCAATGCGTAATTCAGCACAAACCGCCGATAGTATCCCATATGGCCGAAGAAGTATTGGACTCCCTTATAGTTGATTGGGGATGGAAGGTCAACAATAATCCTGACTTTCAAGAAGTCAGTGGCAATGCCGTTTTTCGACACCATGTGGCCTAGGATGGGGATGGAAGGTCAACAATAACCCTGACTTTCAAGAAGTTAGTGGCAATGCCATTCTTCGACACCATGTGGCCTAGGATGCATCCATGCTTCACCCAAAACTGTCATTTTAAGGGGTTCAAGGAGAGACGATAGGCGACACCTCTCAAAGAACTGCTTGGAGTTTGTCTAAGTGTTCCATCCAGGTTGAGTAAACGCAGAGGTCATCGACAAAGACTTCCAACTCTTTGCAAAGCATGTCTTTAAATATGGTGCACATGAGGCGTTGGAAAGTGGCAGGGGCATTAGTCAACCCGAAAGGCATGACTATGTAAGCAAAGACGCCCCACTCAGTGGCGAAGGCAGTCTTATGCATGTCAGCAAGATGCACTTGCACTTGATTGTATCTTGAGAAGCCATGCAGAAAACTGTAGGCCTCCTTGCCTGCCACTCTTTCAAGCATGTGCTCGGTGTATGGCAATGGGTAATTGTCCCTCTTAGTAGCAACGTTCGCCTTCTTGTAATTGACGCACACTCTTATTTTTTCATTTTTCTTCATCACGATGACTATGGGTGATACCCAATAAGTGTGCTCAATTTTGTAAATGAATCCCGCTCTCATTAGCTTATCAATCTCTTCCTTGACAGCATGAGTGTGTTTTGGATTCATAGGGTACGGTCACTGCTTCACTGGCATTGCATCTAGTGTCATGGGTATATTATGAGTCACTGCACTCGGATCTACCCCTTTGAGCTCTTCCAAAGACCAAGCGAATATGTCTACGTGCTCTCGCAAGAGAGCGACAAGACTCATTTCTTCTTCCTTAGTCAAGTCATCGGCAATGAAGGCTGGTCCGGGTGTCTCCCCTTCCTGGGCTAGGTTCACCTCCTTGACCTTGGATGGTCCCTCGATTGGTTCGCTCGTTTGTCCTTGCTGTTTGGCACCCAACAAGATCACTACCCTATCTCCTTTCTTGAATTTCGTAAATCTTTTAGGGAGGTTCTGCGGTTTTCGTTGTTCATCTGTTCGTGTGTCCCTGGATTGTTTTGCCCTTTCCTGCTTCAATCGTTCTGTGCCTCAGGTGGACGGTTGGTCCCCCTTGGTGCGTCGGGTCTTGGGCAGCCTAGGTATTTCTAGGTCGCTATCCAAACTTACCTCTGACTTAGAGTCAAACTCCCCGTCTTCGCTAGAAGAGGTGGTCTCCCCCGGTGGTGGCAGTTCAGATGGTGATTCTGTCCTAAGCACAGGTGTCGTTCCTGATTGGGCTAGGCCTGCTTGCTCAAAGTCTATGGCTCCTACGTGTCCTAACCAGGTGCGATCACAATCCATGCACATGACCCCTCGCTCTATCTTGAAGACACTCTTTTTTTATGGCTTGGAGTCTGCCCATATTTGTTCTATTTCATGTCCCTCAATGTTGTATTCTACGACATCTATCTGAGAGCGAAATTTAGGTGACGAGAAGTGCTTAAAAATAGCTAAAAATTATGAATATCGAGGGAAAAATATTCACTGTCAAAGGCGGCGGCTCGATCTAGGACGATTTTAAGTGTCAAAGTGCTTTAAAGGCGCCCGAGTGACACTTGTTGATTTTTCATAATTTTTTAGACGGTCGTGCAGGTTGACACGAGCTACTGGCCAATGCGGGATGCTAAGCCGGACGCCCAGGATTTTTCAGAGCTCAATTCGGAGTCCGGACGGGGAAATGGCCAAGGAAACGGTCAAGATATGAAAAGGTGGACACTTGGGAGGCCAAATTTGAGCATGCTTTTGAGTTTGGACCCCCCCCCAAAAATTTTATGCACCTTATGAAGCAAAAAACGTGGAGAGAGAATGAAGATGCATGAAAAAACGTGGAAGAAGATGGCGCCCTAAAAATGTGCCATGAATGGATGGAGAGAGGGCATCATGGCTGCTGCAAACAACCCCCCCAATGGATTATGGGGCTTCATTCCCCTCTGTTTGTGGACTCTATCGCCGCCTCTCGCCCGAGAAATGGTGGTCTCTATGAAGAATTCTGATTTAAATCTTTCTCTCTCCTCCCTCTCTCTCTTCTAAAGGCAAGTTCATGTGGGGAGAAGAAGGAAGAAGAAAGAATGATGGAGGCTTGTCCGGCATGGATCGGATTGCTCCACGGGCTGGAAATGGTGATTGGTGATGGTGCTGGACATGAAGTGCTGCTGATTTCCAAATCTACAGCCATGGACATGAAACCCGAAACACGCAAATAAGCGGTAATTTAAAATTTTCAAAGGAAATTTGAGCTTTTATGGCTTTTGATGGATGAAATGTTGTTCATGTGGGATAAAAACTGTTCATGTTGCTATTTTCTATGAGTTCTTGTTGGTCATAATCAAAAAATCAGAAAAATATACATTTTGTGGTTCAAAATAATATGCTAAAACACGTAAAACATGAAAAAACAAGGGAAAATGAGGGTTTTTGGCATAAAAATGGGGAAGTAAATAGGAACATCAACTAAACTTTCATTTTTCTGCAAGAAGGAACTAAGGGCCACAGCCCATAATCTGTTTTGAATTTTCAGTAATTAAATAATGCATAAAAATAAGGAAAAATACAAGAAAATGGTGGAAAAACCCTAAAAAATAGGGGAAAAATGCATTTTGGGTTCCGAAAAATAAGGATAAATAAGAACAATGTTTGTGAATGTTTGCGGGGACTGAAGCATGAGGATTTGCCTCAGTTCAACCCCGCCTTCTTGTTCTAGTGTGTCTTTTTCTAGTTTTTTCACATAAAATGATGTCAAAATACCCTATAAACCTATCCAACGATGCAATATTTAAACGGGGAAGGGTAGAGAAGTTGAAATATGTCTAAATGCCGTGTGAGATGATGGGAAAGTTGCTGATTTCTATGCATAGCATTTAGGACGGATGATAATTAAGATCAAGAGCTTAGTAGCACGAGGATCACCTCGGTGCTAGGCCCATGCCACGAAGCACGAACGGTAGTTGGAAACCATTAAAAGAATGATTTGCACTTGTGCACGATACTGTTTTGCTAAATGTTTGAGCACTAGACATCCACCAAATGCATGGAGCATGAAAAGAATTTAAGAGTATCGGTGATCAGCTCCTGGACATGCATTGCAATTGGTTTTGGAACACGACCTACGTTGAGAGGCAGTGAGATACCCATGCTGTAGGCTAGTCGTGGGATCCTAAAGGGGAAATCAAGTAAGGACAATGGTACATTCCTGGACACGCTTATTTGGTACCTTGAGCGACGTTTGTGCGAAATGTCTAAATGTTGAGCGACGCATCGAGGGGCCAATCCCCAAGGTGTAGGAGAGTCGTAGAGGGTTGACGGCATTCAGCCGTAGGAGGAACCCCATGTGTATGTGATTCGAGCCTTTTGGCTATGTAGAAGGGACTCCCTCTGAGGAGTAATATTGGGTTAGGATCAGTTGGACTACAACGTATTACAAATGCAATGTTTAGGAAGGCAGAGATTTTGATAGACGCTCCTGGCCGCGAGGCCGAGGGGTTGTCTTGTGCGTAGTGACGAGGCCCGACTAGTGCATGAGCCAGTGCCGGCCCGTTTTTAGGTCCATCAGTGGTGCGTCTGCCGGGAGCTGCTTAAAAGTGGCGGTTCTCGAATCCTGGTTGTTTAGGGACCAACTAGCAGTTTATGCCAAAGGATACTGAGATTGATCCGTTATTTATTGATAAGCATCGTGTAGCAGAAATCCAAAAGCAAGAAAGAGACGAAAGAGCTAGGCGACGTGCTGAAATTTTTAGGAGATATTCTCCTAAGCGTAGCGGCGCTGAACCCTTACGAGGGAGTGGATCTAGTGGTCTTAGTACCACGAGCAGTAAGTTAGGAGAAGGTGGAAGCTCTAGTGCTCCCCTTCCTTCTATAAGCCAGTCCACGTCAAGTACGGGAGGTGTAACCCCACCGTTCCTTATTCCTAGTGCAAATCCAATCCGCGTCATGGCGCAGCCTATTGCAATTCCAGCAGGAACGACGGATTTGCCGGCTCTAGGTTACCCGCTACCCATTTTTAATGGGTTAGTTGAGGAAGATGCGGAACTCCACATTAGGGAGTTTCAAAAGCTAATGTTTAACTGTCGCATTCAAGAAGAAGGACATTTAATGATGTTCTTCAACATGACTCTCAAAGGAAGAGCTGCTATATGGTATCATGGTTTAGAAGCCGGAACCATATTGAATATTGATTCATTTTATGGAGCTTTTCAAAGGGAGTTTGCCCCTGAAAGGGGTGGGCAATATTGGTTGCGTGTACTCAACGTGACCCGCCAAGAACCACACGAGGATATTCGTGCTTATGCGAAGAAAATAAAAGAGGTTTTCCGTAAGTTGGACACCTCTATTCCTATCCCCGCAGCTGCCCAATTGCAATATTTCCTACATGGGTTGGACTTTAATATCCAATTGCAGTTGAGTAGTGTCCCCTTGGGGGATATAGATACTGCCATTACACGAGCACAAGAGGTGGAATCCCGACTACAAGCAGCCTATGCTTCTAGAGGCAATTCGAACATGGGTTTAGTATTGGGAAACAATATGGCAATAGCCAATGGCAGTAGTGGCCAAGGGATAGCGATGGCTAATCCTAATGGGAGAGGGAACATGATGCAGAATGTCCCTTTATTACCAGCTCCCCCTAGCATGTCGATGCCTACGGGCAGTCAAATGGCTCCAAATGGTGGAGGCCAGGCGGTCAATTCTAATACCATGCCTGTGGCTCAACAACCAGTGCCTAATCGAATTGTTAGGCCGATGGAACGACATGGTAATGACCAAGGCTATGAGTCGAGTGCTTCCAATGTTCTTGGCGAGGTTAAGGACATGATGAAGCATTATACCGACATGATTACGGAGCAGTATCAACAAATAGCCGTTGATGTCAACTTCCTTAAAAAACAACAAAATTTGATAGGAAGTAGATACCCAGAGGAGGGTGCGCCGTCGAGGTTTAGTTGCAAATGGTGTGGTAGGCAGCACTATCCAAGGAATTGCCCAAATGTTAAGTGCGACATTTGCGGAAAATCTGGCCATTTAGCAGCTACTTGCTGGAGTAAGATCAGTTCCCTCCAGCGAGGAAGTCGGCAACCAGGGCCTGTTAATCATCGTGCCCAAGGAAATGATTCCCAGCGAGAAGATGGGCCTAAACAAATACTTCAACGACCAAAGACTACAGTGGAGGAGCTACCTAGTCGTAGTGGGGTTAGTTTGATTGAGGCTGTATGCGTTAATGATGCTGAAACTTCTAATTTACGAGCTGTTATTACAAGAGGTCAAAAGGGTAGAGAAGCCGATAAGGATAAGCCTGTCGACGGAAACCCTAAACAAGGCGACAAAGGAACACAAGTTTTGGATCCTGCCCTAGAAGGGGGACCTTTGAAGCCCGTAGAGAGTAAAGCCGATAAGGAACCACCAAAGAAGAAGGTGAAAGTTAAGAAAGAGGCAATAAAGCCAGTTCAGCGACCTAAAGAGCGGATGGTTTGGCGTGAAAAGCGAGCTCTATCAAATTATCATGAATTCGATTTGGCGAGCTCTCTTTGCGAAGTCAAGCCGGATGTGAATCTTTTACAGCTTATTAAGCTTTCCCCAGGAGTACGCAAGGAATTTAGAAAGATTCTACGTACCGGGTATATCGTAGAACCTTTGGGTATTGCGCGAGTAGGTGATGACTGGTTTGAGCATGCTGAGAAGCATTGCCCAAGGGTTGCAGCCTATGTCGATGGGATATTAGTAGATTATGCTATTGTCGACACGGGATCATCGGTCAACATTATGAGTTCTGAACTGATGGAAAGGTTGGGTCTTGCGATCCAGAAAGATACCTCCACAATTCTCAGAATGGCAGATGATAGTTTGAGACAGCCGGAAGGCTGCATTACTAAGGTCCATGTCACTGTTGCAAATGTAGAATGCCTGTTGGACTTTAGGGTGATTCGTTTTGCAGGCTGTCCAAGTTACCAAGTATTACTCGGACGTCCTTGGATCTTGCAAGCGGACTGCCAAGTAGATATACCCGCCGGTCGGCTAATATTCGGCAGAGGTGCCCAGCGTGTGGTGGTTGATGCTTATCCTGAGTCCCCGCAGAGTGAGAGAGCTCCTCTATCTTCTACAGAATTGGAGACATTAGAAGATTTATCTGCTAGTGAGACATCATCAAGTGATGAGTCCAAAGAGGGATCCACCACAGAGGACATCTATCAGATCACTTTGAATGAGCCGATAGAGGCCCAAGATCGTATAAGAGATGCAGATGTTATCGAGCTAGACCTTGGTACGCCTGATGATTCGCAGCCAATCAAATTAGGTTCTATGCTCAGTACAGCAAAAAGGGAGGACTATGTGGCCTTGATCCAGGAATTCTGTGATATCTTTGCCTGGAGTTATGATGAGTTGAGAGGCATCCCTCCTAGCCTTGCTGTTCATACAATTCCGTTGAAAGAGGGCAGTCGTCCTGTACGGCAGAACGTAAGGCGTATGCCTTTCGAATTGAGGGACGGGCTGTTTGAAGAGTTACAGAAGCTTCGAAAAGCGGGTTTGATTTTTCCTGTGCAACACACGGAATGGTGTTCGCCAGTTGTGATTAGAAAGAAGAAGAATAATCAAATCCGTTTATGTGTAGACTTTAGGGAGCTGAATAAGCAGACAGTTAAGGACTACTACCCATTGCCATTTATTGACCAGATTTTGGATCAATTAGCGGGTAGGGAGATATATTCGTTTATGGATTGCTTTGCAGGATACAACCAAATGGCAATTGCAGAAGAGGACAAGTTGAAAACAACTTTTATCACTGTATTTGGTACTTTTGCGTACCATGTGATGGCCTTTGGTTTATGCAATGCGCCTGGTTCGTGGCAACGAACAGCAGATAAGACATTCGGTGACATATCCCCTGAAGAGTTGAAGGTGTTTATTGATGATTTAGGGGCTGCCACCGTGAGAGAAAGGTAGTTGATCATTCTAAGAAAATGCTTTGAGCGCTGTAGACAATTCTGCATCGCCTTAAACCCACGGAAGTGTGTTTTTGGAGTACCTTACGGGCTATTGCTGGGTCATGTGGTCAGTTCGGTAGGAATTGCGACAGACCCCGAGAAGGTCAAAGTTATAGTTGCCATGGGTCCACCACGCACTCCGAAAGAAGTTCATAGCTTTCTGTCTTCGGTTGGTTATTACCGTAGATTCATCAACACCTTAGCAGAAAGAATGTTGCCGCTTACAAATTTATTGTCCTTCAGCTGTTCGTTTGTATGGGGTGACCCTTGTAAGGTAGCATTCGAGGATGTGAAACAAGAGCTAGCAAGAGCGCCCGTTTTAAAAGCACCTAAAAGAGGTGAGGTGTTTTATATATTTTCAGCAGCCACTATGTATAGTATCAGCTGCTGTTTAGCCCGAATTTGGGAAGAGAAGTGGTACCACCCAATTGCTTTTGCTAGTCGGAAGCTAGGGGTATCCGAAATCAATTATACTTACATGGAGAAACTGTGTCTAGCGATGGTCTTTGGGACCAAGAAATTCAGGCATTATATTCTCTATGAGAAAGTCGTGCTCTATACGAAGGCGGAGGGACTTCGATTATTGATGAATAAGCTACAACCGCCTGATCGTTTAGCAAAGTGGTTAATCACTTTGCAGGAATTTGATTATGAAATCAAGAGTAAGCCACCAAGGTTGCAAGGCATTGTGGAATGTCTAGTGGACTTTGGGGAGCCGAAAGAATCTGTGGCTGAAGGTAGTGACATGGAGTTGTTATTTAAGATAGATACGGCCTCTATTCCCTCCTGGTATGCTGCAATAACGCATTATTTATCCACGGGAGAGGTGGGATCCGAACTATCTAAGGCTGAGAAAAGGAAAATTAAGCAGCAAGTGTTAAAGTTTGCCTTGATCACAGGTACATTATATCGGCAAGGGGTTGATGATATCTATCGCCGATGTGTGATGCCTGACGAGGTACCATTCATTTTGGAGGAGTGCCATGATTCTGCTTGCGGTGGCCATTTTGTTGGATGGCTTACAGCACAAAAGGCTTTAAGAGCAGGTTATTGGTGGCCTGCCATCTTCCAGGATGCGTTTGCATATGTTAAGAGATGCGATATTTGCCAACGACATGATAGTCGAGAGAATAGGAAACGACCACTCACCCCTATTATGGCGATACTTCCATTTGAGAAGTGGGGAATAGACTTTATGGGTCCTATTACTCCGTCGTCGACTACGCAAAAGAGGTACATCATTGTAGCAACTGACTACTTCACAAAGTGGTCAGAAGCACGTGCAACAAGGAAAGATGATGCTAAAGAAACTGCTAGTTTCCTTTTAGAGCAGATAATATGCCGGTTTGGTCCGCCGAAAGAATTAGTGTCGGACCGTGGAACCCATTTCCTAAATAAGGTGATCAAAGGTTTGACAGAGCTGTGGCAAATCAAGCATAACAAGACAACCCCCTATAACCCGCAAGCCAATGGGCAAGTTGAAAGCACCAACAAGTAGCTTGTGGGCATCCTGTCCAAAATTGTGTCGGAAAAGAAACGGGATTGGGATAAAAAGTTATACGTGGCAGTGTGGGCTTATAATACGACCTTCAAACGAGCCACTGGCCATACCCCGTTCAAGTTAGTATATGGGGAGGAGTGTGTCTTGCCTCTAGAAATTGAGCTGCCGACTATTCGGTTTGCCATCAATCATTCTTTGAGCGATGAAGACGCACTTTTTGAGCGCTTGACGATACTGGCACATTTAGATGAGCTTAAGTTGCAGAGCTTATTGCACCAAGAAGTGGCGAAGCGCCGAATGAAGCAGCTACACGACCTCAAAGCCAAGAAATACACCTTCAAGAAAGGACAGCTTGTTCTGTATTATGACGCACGACGTGAATTATTCCCAGGCAAGCTAGAACCCAAATGGGATGGGCCTTATAAGATCGTTAGGATAGGAAAGAATAAATCTACAGTGTTGTTAGCTGACCTTGAGGGGATAGAATTTAAAAATAAGGTTAATCTTAATAAGATTAAACCTTATTATTTTTGATTGCACTAATGCTATGACTGCCTTGCAGGTCTAGGCGAGATCGATCAAATATCTGCAAGGAAATCGTGATAGAGGTTGATGGGTCGTTTGATCCCTTATTTAGAACACCCATATTTGGAACAGAGGTATCATCAGGGAAAGCTCATTTGGTGGAGCAAAGGATACAAGGTGATTGAGCAAGAAGGCGGGACATTTATTTGGGAGATCAAGGTCTTCTGCCATCACTGCCTACAGATTTTGACGAGCATCCCTGTTGAATTCAATGATGATGGAGGGATGGAGCCTACAGTCCACCCGTTGAATATGCTGAATTTCAATTACCATAATTACGAGTAGAGTTCAGGATGGCGGGATATGTAAACCCTTTATGGACGTACACCTTGTATTTTGATGGGGCGTCCAGGGGTCCATGCAAAAAAGAAAGTGTAGGAGTTGTCATCCGAGACCCCCGATGACGCATTGTCATGAAGTTAGCTGCTTATCTCGGGGTGAATTTTACCAATAATATGGCAGAATACAAAGCCCTGATTATGGGTTTGAATATTGCAAAGAAGGGTGGTATCCGCCAGTTATTGGTGAAAGGGGACTCTCAGTTGGTTTTAAATCAACTCAATGGGACGTACATGGTACGAAACCCCATCCTTTGTATGTACCATCATACTGCCATAGCCTTGCTATACGAATTTGATAGAGTGTCTTTTCAGCTGATCCCGAGGAGTTGGAATCAGTTTGTCGATTCTTTGGCTAATTTTGCGTATGAAGAAGACCTCTTCTTTAATTGTGGCCCTTGTCCCGATATATCTATTGATGGTGAGACAGGACCTAGTCATTTGTGGGGTATGCTTTCTGAACATGCCCTCTTTGGCAGACGATGGTTGATTTGGGTGATGCAGAGGGTAAGCGAGACTCATCTGCCTTTATTATCTTGGACCCACAGACTGGTTAGACGATATGTGATGCGAACACCTCTTGCAATATATGCAGGGGGGATAGGTCATAATTTAATGCACCTAGTTTAGGGCTACGAGCCTTTGTTCCCCTGGGAATGGTATGCTTTGATGTCTATCATGGTTGTTTCCAGGTGGATATTCTGCATAGTATTGTTTTATTTCATTAGGCCAAGAGGGCCGATTCAGTTTTGTAGCAAAGTCATGTCTGATTTCATTAGGCCAAGAGGGCCATTTTCCTGTCTAGTGCAGGTACGTTTAATTGGGTTTTTGTTTTAGTGTTGTGCTGGACAGATTTCGTGTTTTGTGGAATTTGATGGAGCCTGGAGGAGCCTTTGCTGCGATGGAAGCTTCTTGTGGCCAATCCAGGTGATATTTCTCCTTTACGAGTACCTTTCTTTCCTGTTATATGTGTATCTATACTTGTCGAGGGGATCTATTTTTGTTAGGGATCGGCAACCAAGGCATGAAGTCCCAAGTTTAGGCTAAGTATGTTTGAGGGAGGTTGGAGTAGTCATTGCCTCCGGCAACGACATTGTTAGACATTGAAAGACCTGGTTTAGAAGGAAGTCCTAGTGGCCCTGTTCTGCTAACCTGCTAGGCAGCCGTTCTAGGAGTTCTTGTTAGTAGTGAGGCAGTTAGAGAAGCCTGCCAGAAGATAATAATGATGATGCCAAGAAACCCTGAACATCCCAAAAGATGAATATAAATATGAAGGTGTGTAAAAAGGGGTTCTAACCCCTATCAAAGAAAAGAAATGAAATAAAAAATATATAAGCAGTTGATCATTGCCTTGCGAAGGCCTGGTAGGTTCCTGGGGACGAGTCAGACCCGGGGCCGATACCTTGTCTTCCTAGGGGTGGCTTCTTGCTGGAGAAAATTGACAAAACAAGGAAGGTTGGAGCGAAAATAAAAGTGAGCGTTAGAAAAGGATTAAGTGTCGCCTTGCGAGGGCTTGGTAGGTTCTTGGGTGCCGAGACAGGTCCTGAGGCCGATGCCCTGTTCTCCTTGGGTCGCTACGCTCAGCTCCCTCCTTTTTACATGCCCAAGTATGTTCATCCAATAAAAACCCTAAAAGAAGACATGTACTGAACGAAAATATTCCTTGATCAGGCTATAGGAGTCCTCGCCTTGTAGGAGCTCCTAGTGGTGTTGTCTTTAGTTGGTAAGTAGTGCAGACTACCACTTAGGGCAACCTCTTTGATAGGTTTTTTTTGTTTGGCTGTGTTGGAGCAGCTGGTTAGTAACTCGCTTCGGATCTTCTATTAAATGATGCTAGGCCTACTCCTTGTGGATGTTATGCCTTGGTTCTGCTAGGGGTAGGGGGAGCATTGTGCTGAGTTTTATGATGATAATTGTTTTGTATCAGTTTGATGCTTCTTTGGTTGTTTATGTGCAGATATGTTCGTGGATTCGACGGGCTGAGTCGCCCTATCCCGTGGTCGCCAATGAGAGCGGAATTTAGGTGACAGGAAGTGCTTAAAAATAGCTAAAAATTATGAATATCGAGGGAAAAATATTCACTGTCAAAGGCGGCGGCTCGATCTAGGACGATTTTAAGCGTCAAAGTGCTTTAAAGGCGCCTGAGCGACACTTGTTGATTTTTCATAATTTTTCAGATGGTCGTGCGGGTTGACACGAGCTACTGGCCAATGCGGGATGCTAAGCCAGACGCCCAGGATTTTTCAGAGCTCAATTCGGAGTCCGGACGGGGAAATGGCCAAGGAAACGGTCAAGATATGAAAAGGTGGACACTTGGGAGGCCAAATTTGAGCATGCTTTTGAGTTTGGACCCCCCCCTAAAAATTTTATGCACCTTATGAAGCAAAAAACGTGGAGAGAGAATGAAGATGCATGAAAAAACGTGGAAGAAGATGGCGCCCTAAAAATGTGCCATGAATGGATGGAGAGAGGGCATCATGGCTGCTGCAAACAACCCCCCCAATGGATTATGGGGCTTCATTCCCCTCTGTCTGTGGACTCTATCGCCGCCTCTCGCCTGAGAAATGGTGGTCTCTATGAAGAATTCTGATTTTAGTCTTTCTCTCTCCTCCCTCTCTCTCTTCTAAAGGCAAGTTCATGTGGGGAGAAGAAGGAAGAAGAAAGAATGATGGAGGCTTGTCCGGCATGGATCGGATTGCTCCACGGGCCGGAAATGGTGATTGGTGATGGTGCTGGACATGAAGTGCTGCTGATTTCCAAATCTACAGCCATGGACATGAAACCCAAAATACGCAAATAAGCGGTAATTTAAAATTTTCAAAGGAAATTTGAGCTTTTATGGCTTTTGATGGATGAAATGTTGTTCATGTGGGATAAAAACTGTTCATGTTGCTATTTTCTATGAGTTCTTGTTGGTCATAATCAAAAAATCAGAAAAATATACATTTTGTGGTTCAAAATAATATGCTAAAACACGTAAAACATGAAAAAACAAGGGAAAATGAGGGTTTTTGGCATAAAAATGGGGAAGTAAATAGGAACATCAACTAAACTTTCATTTTTCTGCAAGAAGGAACTAAGGGCCACAGCCCATAACCTGTTTTGAATTTTCAGTAATTAAATAATGCATAAAAATAAGGAAAAATACAAGAAAATGGTGAAAAAACCCTAAAAAATAGGGGAAAAATGCATTTTGGGTTCCGAAAAATAAGGATAAATAAGAACAATGTTTGTGAATGTTTGCGGGGACTGAAGCATGAGGATTTGCCTCAGTTCAACCCCGCCTTCTTGTTCTAGTGTGTCTTGTTCTAGTTTTTTCACATAAAATGATGTCAAAATACCCTATAAACCTATCCAACGATGCAATATTTAAACGGGGAAGGGTAGAGAAGTTGAAATATGTCTAAATGCCGTGTGAGATGATGGGAAAGTTGCTGATTTCTATGCATAGCATTTAGGACGGATGATAATTAAGATCAAGAGCTTAGTAGCACGAGGATCACCTCGGTGCTAGGCCCATGCCACGAAGCACGAACGGTAGTTGGAAACCATTAAAAGAATGATTTGCACTTGTGCACGATACTGTTTTGCTAAATGTTTGAGCACTAGACATCCACCAAATGCATGGAGCATGAAAAGAATTTAAGAGTATCGGTGATCAGCTCCTGGACATGCATTGCAATTGGTTTTGGAACACGACCTACGTTGAGAGGCAGTGAGATACCCATGCTGTAGGCTAGTCGTGGGATCCTAAAGGGGAAATCAAGTAAGGACAATGGTACATTCCTGGACACGCTTATTTGGTACCTTGAGCGACGTTTGTGCGAAATGTCTAAATGTTGAGCGACGCATCGAGGGGCCAATCCCCAAGGTGTAGGAGAGTCGTAGAGGGTTGACAGCATTCAGCCGTAGGAGGAACCCCATGTGTATGTGATTCGAGCCTTTTGGCTATGTGGAAGGGACTCCCTCTGAGGAGTAATATTGGGTTAGGATCAGTTGGACTACAACGTATTACAAATGCAATGTTTAGGAAGGCAGAGATTTTGATAGACGCTCCTGGCCGCGAGGCCGAGGGGTTGTCTTGTGCGTAGTGACGAGGCCTGGCTAGTGCATGAGCCAGTGCCGGCCCGTTTTTAGGTCCATCACTATCTCACCCTCACTTTCATCACTGAAGGATTGGCAGTCTTCGTACTTGTCATTAGAGTTCTTTGTGTCAAACTACTCGTCGTCTCCTAGGGCTTGGTATATCTCTTGTTGTTGATTAGGGACTAGGGCCCAGTTGTACATGAGGTTTAAGTCATGCACCCTAGTCCATTGCCACTTGGATTAGTCTAAGAGATCCTGGAGTGGTTTGAAGTTTGCTACTGGATTGTCAGCTAGCTTGTCCATTAAGTATTCTAGAATCTCCTGGAGTTCTCTTTTGTTGTTTGGCACTTGGAAGGTGACAGGCTTAGGTCTCCCACGAAGGGTTCCTGCCATCATGCAAACTGGTACGGAGGTCGTGCTGTTAGACTTGTCCATCATCTTGATGGCTTGCTCATATGCCTCATGATCCAAGAACGGCAGGTCGATTGTAGCAAGGACATGCATCCAATCTTGCTCATCCTCTGGGCATGGGATATACTTCGTCAAGGGCCCATAAGACTTCTTGACTTGAGCATCACCTTTGAGCATCGCGGAGATGGCATCCAAGTCAATTGGCGAGGTCTTCCAAGTGTCCATCTCTACCCTCATAGCTTCCGTTATGTTGCTTAGGAAGATCGGGCCGTTACCCCAATCTTTGATAACTCTAGCATTGCGCATCTAGGGTCGGCCTAATAGGATATCATAGTCCACTCCCTTCATGGCTATAAAGTCGATAGAGAATTGGACACCTACGATTTTCATTGTCCAATTTTTAAATACCCCGAATGGCTTCATTCTCATGCCATTGCTAATGTGAAATTAAACTGAGCGGTCTTGACATGTGGGTTTCCCCAAGTCTGAAGTACTACATGGCTCAGAACACTAATACTAGCTCCTGTGTCTATAATCCCCTTTCTCATCGTGTCGCCTAGGGGCTAGGACCGGTAATACTGCATGCATCTCGGTGCCTTCCCAGAAAGAATTAACGTGCAAGGATTTTGGCACAGAGTGTAGCATTAGACTCAGTATTTGTGTTTCTGCATCATGGTCATGCAGATCGGCAGCTTGTTCTCATGACCCTTCAACCCACTGCTTCTGATCTTGCCATAGGGTGGGATGCTGCTTAAGGAGGTCTCTTAGGCTTAACGTCACAGGGGTGGTCACTAGTGTGGTAAGGAGGTCGTTGGCTACTCATCTCTCTCCTAAACTGGATTTTCTTGGCCAATGGCCACGACTGATTTGAGGGCCTGCAGCATCAAGGCTTGGCCTAAGTGGTGCTACTTCTGGTGCGGTCTCATCTCCTGACTTTGGTCGAGGGGGTGAGACTAGTGTGCTTATGCTAGGGAGATCATCAATCTCATCCTCTAGGATGGGCTCAATGTCTCTTAAGTGCTCTTGGGCCTCTTTCACCCAATCCTTCACTTTCTCTATGGCCTCTAGTTGGTGTTTCGGATGCCGGTATTCCCCTACCTTGGCAGTTCCCTTTTCGGCCGTCTTAGGGGTTGAAGTTTCCGCCTTTGCATCCGTGACCTTCTTTCCAATAGGCAGAGTTGTAGCACTTTCAATTTTTAGTGCAATCTTAGCTTCCGACCTATTCTTTCTCTGCCTGCGAATCTTCTTCCCTATTGAGGCTGCATCGAGGTTGCTAGGTCCAGGCAGTGATATGCCAGCCCGCTTCGTCTGGGCACGGGTCATGACCTGCAATGGGATAGGTGTGGCCTCCCCATCGAGGTTCTTGACACCAAACAACCCCAATGGGACAAATGGTACGTTGGCTGCACTTGAAGAAGGTTTCCGCTTTGGGCAATTGACGAAGAGATGGGTGATTCTGCACTCAATGCACCTTAGGTAAGCTTTGTCTATGTTTTGTTGCTCCCTCTCAGGGCAACGTGATGAGACATGACCTAGGCGACCACAAGTCCAACAGATGATTGGATCTTGCGTCTGCCCTCCTAGGCTTCTACCTTGTCCTCTCCCTAACGCCATCACCGGTATTGGTCGATAGTCCATAAGGACTGTGTTGTCCTCGTCGTCATGAGAGACATAAGGGTATACGTAAGTCTCTTCCTCATTTGGCTCTTCCATGTAGTGGACTGGAGCGCCACTTGGTGGATGGGTCACGTAGGGACCAGGCGGTCTAGGTATGCATGTAGGGTTTATGTCCATCCTAGGAATAGCCGGCTTAATATCGTTATACGCAGGAAGGGCCAATGGGGCTCCCCTTCCAAAGAGTGACTGCGGCCTATTCGCTAGGTAAGGCTAGCCGTATGGTTGTGAGTACAAAAGTCTTCTCGGCAATCTGCAAAATGCGTGATGTCGTGACCGAACCTGCCGCAGTTAGTGCAAGGTCTCGACCTAGGGTCTTGACACTCGGCTGGCAAGTGGTTTCCGCCACAATACACTCATTAGACGTGTGGGTGCGTTGGTCGTCTCAACATGTCTTGCAGCTTGGCTATCTCCATCTTGACATCAGCCAAGTCTTGGTTTATCTCGGTGGCTTTCCCATTATCTAGGATGATGGGACTGATCGTTCACTAGAGGCTGACACTCTGTCTGAACTTATCGAGTTGGTTTATTCTGAGTTTGAGCTCCTAGAGCTCCGCTCTTTTAGCTGATTGTCAACTCTGATGGCTTCCTCAAAAATCCTAGCTAGCGCATCTCGTTGCAAGCTCGAGTTGTCTGCCAAAGCCTTATACAATTCCTCGTTTCGAATTCCGCTGATGAATATAGTTGAAACTGCTCTTTCAGTCAGTCATTTGCCCATAGGGATTCTCTTGAAGAGACTCCTCATGTGGGTTACGTAATCGCGAATGTCCTCCTTCTCTTTCTGCTTGACATTCATTAGTCATACTAGCAGATTGTCAAAGTATCCAAGATAGGTAAATCTCTTGATGAAGAGATTCACGAGGCCATTGAAGTTGGCTCGCTCTATGGCATCTAAGCTTGTATACCAAGTCCTACCCTTGTCACCTGAGCAGAGCCCGAACGGTTGAGAGTGTTGAGTCAGGTCGCTGAGGTCGTTGGCTTCGCAGACTTTCTCGAACTGCTCTACAAAGCTGTATGGATCATCGTGGGATTGGTACTTGTCACGCTGCTTTGCAACTATTGGGATTTTAGAGTGGCTCTTAGAGCCTTGGGTTGCTCCTAATCCTACCAGCAGTGATGTCGTCAATGCTGCGGCACTTTGCTCTGCTGCGGTGTTGTTTAGCAGTCGCTTCATGAGAAGCTCGCTCAGTGTTAAGTCTCCTTCTAGGGCTCTCTCGTGATCCGTTCAGTTTCTATCGGCTAAGTTCAGCACCCGCTGCACCTCACACAACTCCGTGCTTTGCCTTTGGCTCCTAGCCTACTGGTCTCTATTGTATTCGATTATGCTTTGCAATGCCTTGTGGGCTAGCTTTCTCTCTTCTTCTAAGTCTGTGATGATAGCATATGCTGTCTTGCCATGGTGCTCATACCGGGAGTACGCATCATCGTAGCTATTGAGACCAACTACTGAATAGCCTTTGGGAAGACGCCTAAGTCAAGTTCCTCGTTAGACCTGTGGTCTGAGCTTTCTTCTGCCATAGTCAAGTTCTTGTGCTCCACCAAGCTATCGATCAAGTTAAGTAGGTTTGTCAAATCCACTTCGTTGGCGCCGCTTGCTTGGTCCTACTTCGTGTGTTGATGGTTTGTCTATGTCTTTGGGTCCTCTTCTATTGGTGGGTTCCTTGAGTGGTTTATCTGAGTGAGTTCTTTGACTTATTAAATACACTCCTCAATTTATCTCCACTCAGTGTGTGTGTTCTTTCCAGTGCACTTATGCTCAATCAGGTTTTCAAGTTTCCTTAAGTGTACTTCAAGTGTGAAAATTCAAGGTGAGTGTGGCAAAAAATCTCTAAGCGTCTTATGCACTCTCACTTCCTTTTGGGCTTGATAGGATTTGTCGATCAATTCTCTAGCGGTCTTGACAGGGTTTAGGGCTTTTTGGTTACGTTTCCTAGCTTGTTTTTTGGTCCAATCAGGGTTTTATGGCTCAACAGGTTGCCTCTAGGTCTCTAGGTCTCGTGATAGCTTACTCAAGTTGCTAAGCAGCTGCACCTTACGATTTTGTCTATTTCGTGCGCCAGAATCAAGTTTTGAGCATCAGGAGAACTTGCGACAGTTTGCGCTGCTGAGCTCTATCCGAGTCAAGCCAAATTTCAAAAAATTTGAGAAAAGTTCACACTCGGCCCAATTGGTCCGAATTGTAGGGGCCGAGTGAGTGATTTGGACGTGCCGAGCCACATGGGCCGAGGGCCGAACTTTTCGTGGGCCGAGGGCCGAGTCTTCTCATTCTGACATGGTCGCTCGGACGGCGGGTTGAGGGCCAAATTGGGTCTTGGGCCGCAGGTCTTGGGCCAAGGGCCGAGTTGGTCAATAGGGCTGAGTGCCGTCACTCTTGGATGGGCCGAGTAGACTTTGGGTCGAGGGCCGATTAGGGTTTCCAGGCCGAGTCGGTTGAATGGCAAGGGCCGAGGGTCAAATAGGGTTTTCGGGCCGAGTCGGCTGAGTAGCAAGGGCCAAGAGCCGATTTTGGGACTCGGCCCAGAAACGGCCGCTCGGATGAGCCAAATGTGGTGCGATGAATGTAGTGCGATGACGATTTTGATCAAATCTCACGATTTAGACAATCACTCCAAGAAAAAACTTCCAGATCCTAACTAGGGGTGCCAAGGGAAGTGATTGGTATACCTTCATTTGGTCATCAATCTCTTCCAGCATCTACCTTGAAGCTTCAACCCTCAAGGTTGGATCTGAGAAGTTTAAAGGACTTCGATAGTCATGCACATACAATGCTTGAAAAGGGGTCATCTGAATGCTTTGTTGGTAAGAAGCATTGTAGGCAAACTCAACCAGTGGTAAGTATTGAGTCCACCTTTTTGGTTCACGGCAACAGTGTGCCCTTAGCATATCCTCAATGATTTGATTGACTCGCTCTGTTTGGCCATCAGTTTGCATAAAAGCCATAAAAACCCACTAAAAAAAAGAGGTAGGGCTGAACTGAGGCTAAACCTCATAGTTTATACCCCCCATACATCCACAAACATGGTTCTTATTTTTCCTTAATTTTCGGCACTCAAAATCCATATTTTTCATATTTTTCCTATTTTTCTTGTATTTTTCTTTCAATAATTAATGACTGAAAATACAAAATGAGTTGTGGGCTGTGGCCCTTAGGTTCATTTGCAGTAAAAGACAAGTTTAGTTGGTGTGTCTTATGATATTTTCCATTGATATCTCAAAAACACCCAGTTCCCCATATTTTGCATATTTACGGGTTTTTCACTACTAATTTCATCCACAACACTTATGATTTTCTGATTTTCTAAGCATAAACAGTTGAAAGACATTCAAAACAACATTATAATGCATAATCATCTCATGGGAACAAGAATTCATGAAGCAAATTGCATGAAAACACCATTTTCCTTTGTAAAAATGAGATTACCGTTCTTTGCGGGTTGCGGGTTTTTATTTGCCATATCTCGGGACTGATTTCCAGCCACCATTAATGCTCATGATAGTCCACAATCAGCAATCTTCAATCTTCTTACACCATGGAGCAATCCGGTCTTCATTGGACAAGCATCCATTCTTCTTCTTCCTCTTCACCACATGAATCTGCCTTTAGGGGAGAGAGAGGGAGGAGAGAGAAATACTAGATTTCTATCTCAGCATTCAGGCCACCATTTGACGGGCAAGAGGTGGCGATATGACCGGCAGGGAGAAGGAAGACAAGGCCAATGATCAGTTGGGTGGGTTGCTTGCAGCCCCCCATCACTCTCATCCTCCCACATGGCGTGATTTTCGGGCGTAGTCTTCTCTCCCTCTCTTCACGTTTTTTGCCTTCTCTTTCATGCCACGATTTTTTGTGGCATAAAATGCCTCCCAAGACCCCAAGGGTCACTTACCATTTGGCCCAACTCATGTCCACCCTTTCAAATCTTGACCAATTCTTGGCCATTTCCCCGTCCAGACTCGGAATTGAGCTCTGAAAAATCCTGGGCGTCTAGCTCGGCATCCCGTATTGGCCAATAACTCTTGTCAACCCGCACGACTGTCTAAAAAATTATGAAAAATCAACAAGTGTCGCTCGGGCGCCTTTAAAGCACTTTGGTGCTTAAAATCGTCCTAGATCGAGCCGCCGCCGTCGACGTCGAATATTTTTCCCTTGATATTCATAAATTTTAGCTATTTTTAAGCACTTCTCGGCACCAAAATTCAGCTCTCATTGGCGACCACGGGATAGGGTGACTCAGCCCGTTGAATCCACGAACATATCTGCACATAAGCAGCCAAAGAAGCATCAAGCTGATACAAAACAAATAGGCGATAAAACTCAGCACAATGCTCCCCCTACCCCTTGACAAACCAAGGCATGACATCCACAAGGAGTAGGCCTAGCATCATCTAACAAAAGATCCGAAGCGAGTCACTAACCAACTGCTCCAACATAGCCAAATTGAAAAGAACTGTCAAAGAGGTTGCCCTAAGTGGTGGTCTGAACTACCTACAAACTAAGGACAACACAACTAGGAGCCCCTACTAGGCGAGGGCTCCTATAGCCTAATCAAGAAGTATTTTCTTGCAGCACCTTTTCCTTTAGGGTTTTATTTGAGTGACATACTCGGGTATGTAAAAAGGAGGGAGCTGAGCGTAGTGACCCAAGGAGAACAGGGTATCGGCCTCAGGACCTGTCTTGGTACCCAAGAGCCTACCAAGCCCTCGCAAGGTGACACTTAATCCTTTTCTGACGCTCACTTTTATTTTCGCTCCAACCTTCCTTAATTAATTTCTTTTTTCTAGCAAGAAGCCACCCCTAGGAAGACAAGGTATTGGCCCCGGGTCTGACTCGTCCCCAGGAACCTACCAGGCCTTCGCTAGGCGATGATCAACTGCTTATAGATTTTCCTTTCTTTTCTTTTCTATTTTGGTAGGGGTTAGAACCCCTTTTTACACACATTTGTATCTATATTTATTAGCTTTAAGATATTTAGGGTTTTTTCCCCCCCTTTATCATCATTATTTTTCTTCTGGCAGGCTTCTCTAACGGCTGCGCAACTAACAAGAGCGCCTAGAACGACTGCCTAGCAGGCTAGCAGCACAGGGTCACGAGGACTCCCTTCTAAAACAGGTCTTTCGATGCCTGACAATGTCTTTACAGGAGCAACGACTACTCAGACCTCCCTCAAACATACTAAACCGAAACCTCGGGACTTCATGCCTTGGACGCCGGTCCCCAATCAAAATGAAAAACCCCTTTAACAAGTACTCAACCACATATAACAAACAACATCAGTACTCATAAAGGAAAGATATCACCTGGATAGGGCCACGAGAAGCTTCCGCGCAACAAAGGCTCCTTCCAAGCTCTTCTTCAAACCTGTCTAGCACAAAACTCAAACAAGAAACCATTAATTGCACCCGCACTAAACAGACAACTAGCCCTCTTGGCCTAATGAAATAAAACACTTCACTACAAAACTGAATCGGCCCTCTTGGCCCAACGAAATAAAGCATTCCAAACCTCGCAACACTGGCCCTCTTGGCCTAATGAAATAAAACAAAGTAGCACCTACACATCCTTCCTTGGAATAGCACAGATATACAATCATAAGCTCCTTTCCAAGGAGGAAAAACAAGCTTGTAGCCCTAAACTAAATGCATGAGGTTATGACCCATCCCTCCTGCATAGATAGCAAGAGGCGTACGCATAATATGATGTCTAATCAACCTATGGGTCCTAGATAATAACGGTAGATTGGTCTCGGCTACTCTTTGCATCACCCATATCAACCATCGTCTGCCATATATTGCATGTTCTGATAACATCCCCCACAAGCGTCCGGGTCCTGTTTCATCATTGATCACGATATCCAAACTAGGACCACAATTAAAGAAGAGTTCTTCCTCATAAGCAAGATTTGCTAATGAATCCACAAACTGATTCCAGTAACGTGGAATCAGCTGAAAAGACACTCTCTCAAACTCCTCAAGTAGGGTCATAGCAGTCCGATGATACATACAAAGGATGGGATTCTGCACTATGTATGTCCCATCTAGCTGATTCAGGATCAACTGGGAATCCCCTTTTACTAACAATCGACAAATACCACCTTGCTTGGCAATATACAGTCCCATAATCAAGGCTTTATACTCCGCCATATTGTTAGTGAATCCTACCCCGAGATAAGCAGCTAACTTCATCATAACTCTTCGTCGAGGGTCTCAAATTACTACTCCCACACTTCCTTTCCTATTAGGGCCCCTGGATGCTCCGTCAAAATATAATGTATACGTCCATAATGGGTTTATACAGCCGGCCATCACGAACTCCTCTATTCGTAATTATGATAATCAAAGTTTAGCATGTTGAGAGGATGAACCGACAACTCCATCCCACCTTCTTCATTGAACTCAACAGGGATACTCGTCAACAATCGTAGACAATGATGGCAGAAGACTTTAATCTCCCATACAAAAGTTCCGTCCTCTTGCTCAATCACCTTATATCCTTTGCTCCACCAAATGAGTTTCCCCTGATGGTATCTTTGCTCCAGATATGGGTGCTCCAAATAAGGGATTAACCGACCCATCAACCAACTTTTAAGCTCTTCCGCAGGTCTCAAATCATTCCTAGCATGGACTTGCAATGCATTTCCTTTGTATTAGCAGACTTAGAAATAGTAAGATTTAATCTTTTTAAGATTAACCTTATTCTTAAACTCCACTCCCTGTAAATCAGCTAATAGGGCTGTAGACTTACTCTTCCCTAATCTAACGATTTTGTAGGGTCCATCCCATTTAGGCTCCAATTTTCTTGGGAAAAGCTCCCTATGCGCATCATAGTATAAAACCAGTTGTCCCTTCTTAAAGGTGTACTTCTTTGCTTTTAGATCATGCAACTATTTCATGCGACATTTAGCCACCTCTTGGTGTAATAGGCTTTGCAATTTAAGTTCATCTAGGTGTGCTAAGGTCGTAAATCGCTCTAATAGGGTGTCCTCATTACCCAAAGAATGGTTTACTGCGAATCTAATGGTCGGCAACTCAATTTCCAAGGGTAAAACACACTCTTCACCATAAACTAGTTTGAACGGCGTGTGGCCAGTGGCTCACTTGAACGTGGTATTATATGCCCATATTGCCACATACAACTTCTTATCCCAGTCGCGTTTCTTTTCAGACACGACTTTCGATAGGATACCCACAAGTTGCTTGTTGGTACTTTCAACCTGCCCATTTGCCTGCGGATTATAAGGAGTCATTTTGTTGTGCTTGATCTGCCAAGCCTCTGTTAAGCTTTTGATCACCTTATTCAGGAAATGGGTTCCGCGGTCCGACACTAATTCTTTCGGCGGACCAAAACGGCATATTATTTGCTCTAAAAGGAAACTAGCAGTTTCTTTAGCATCATCTTTCCTTGTTGCACGTGCTTCTGACCACTTTGTGAAGTAGTCAGTTGCTACAATAATATACCTCTTTTGCGCAGTCGACGACAGAGTAATAGGACCCACAAAGTCTATTCCCCACTTCTCAAATGGAAGTATCGCCATAATAGGGGTGAGTGGTTTTTTCCTATTCTCTCGACTATCATGTCGTTGAAAAATATCGCATCTCTTAACATACGCAAACGCATCCTGGAAGATGGCAGGCCACCAATAACCTACTCTTAAAGCCTTTTGTGCTGTAAGCCGTCCAGCAAAATGACCTCTGCAAGCAGAATCATTGCACTCTTCCAAAATGAATGGCACCTCGTCAAGCATCACACATCGGCGATAGATGTCATCAACCCCTTGCTGATATAATGTACCTGCGATCAAGGCAAACTTTAATGCCTGCTGCTTAATTTTCCTTCTCTCAGCTTTAGATAATTCAAATCCAACCTCTCCCGTCGATAAATAATGCGTTATTGCAACATACCAAGATGGAATAGACGCCGTATCTATTTTAAATTACAACTCCATGTCACTACCTTCAGCCACCACAGATTCTTTCGGCTCCCCAAAGTCCACAAGACATTCCACAATGCCCTGTAACCTTGGTGGCTTACTCCTGATTTCATAATCAAACTCCTGCAAAGTGATTAACCACTTTGCTAGACGATCAGGCGGCTGCAGCTTATTCATCAATAATCGAAGCCCCTCCGCCTTTGTATAAAGGACGACTTTCTCATAGAGAATATAATGCCTGAATTTCTTGGTCCCAAAGACCATCGCCAGACACAACTTCTCCATGTAGGTATAATTAATTTCGGATACCCCCAGCTTCCGGCTAGCAAAAGCAATCGGGTGGTACCACTTTTCTTCCCAAATTTGGGCTAAACAACAGCTGACACTATGCATGGTGGCTGCTGAAAATATATAGAACACCTCATCTCTTTTAGGTGCTTTTAGAATGGGAGCTTTTACCAGCTCCTGCTTCACATCCTCAAATGCTATCTTACAAGGGTCACTCCATACAAACAAATAGCTAAAGGACAATAGATTTGTAAGCCGCAACGTTCTTTCTGCCAAGGCATTTATAAATCTACGGTAATAACCAACCTGTGACAGAAAGCTATGAACTTCTTTCGAAGTGTGTGGTGGACCCATGGCAGCTATGACTTTGACCTTCTCGAGATCTGTCGCGATTCCTACCAAACTGACCACATGGCCCAGCAATAGCCCATAAGGTACACCAAAAACACACTTCCATGGGTTTAGGGTGATGCAAAATTGTCTACAGCGCTCAAAGCATTTTCTTAAAATGATCAATTGCCTTTCTCTCATGGTGGTGGCCCCTAAGTCATCAATAAACACCTTCAACTCTTCAGGGGATATGTCACTGAATGTCTTATCTGCTGTTCGTTGCCACGGACTAGGCGCATTGCATAAACCAAAGGCCATCACATGGTACGCAAAAGTACCAAAGACAGTAATAAAAGTTGTTTTCAACTTGTCCTCTTCTGCAATTTCCATCTGGTTATATCCTGCAAAGCAATCCATAAACGAATATATCTCCCTACCCGCTAATTGATCCAAAATCTGGTCAATAAATGGCAACGGGTAGTAGTCCTTAACTGTCTGCTTATTCAGCTCTCTAAAATCTACACATAATCGGATTTGATTATTTTTCTTCTTTCTAATCACAACTGGCGAACACCATTCCATGTGTTGCACAAGAAAAATCAAACCCGCTTTCTGAAGCTTCTGTAACTCTTCAAACAACCCGTCCCTCAGTTCAAAAGGCATACGCCTTACTTTTTGTCGTACAGGGCGACTGCCCTCCTTCAATGGAATTGTATGGACGGCAAGACTAGGAGGAATGCCTCTCAGCTCATCATAACTCTAGGCAAAGATATCGCGGAATTCCTGAATCAAGGACACATAGTCCTCTCTTTCTGCTGTGCCGAGCATAGAACCTAATTTGATTGGTCACGACTCATCAGGCGTACCAAGGTCTAGCTCGATAACATCTGCATCTCTTATACGATCTTGGGCCTCTATCGGCTCGTTCAAAGTGATCTGATAGATGTCTTCCGTGGTGGATCCCTCTTTGGACTCATCACTTGATGATGTCTCACTGGCAAATAAATCTTCTAATGTCTCCAATTCTGTAGAAGATAGAGGAGCTCTCTTACTCTGCGGGGACTCAGGATAAGCATCAACCACCACGCGCTGAGCACCTCTACCGAATATCAGCCGACCGGTGGGTATATCCACTTAGCAGTCCGCTTGCAAGATCCAAGGTCGTCCAAGTAATACTTGGTAACTTGGACGCCCTACAAAACGAATCACCCTAAAGTCCAATAGGCATTCTACATTTGCAAAAGTGACATGGACCTTAGTAATGCAGCCTTCTGGCTGTCTCAAACTATCATCTGCCATTCTGAGAATTGTGGAGGTATCTTTCTGGATCGCAAGACCCAACCTTTCCATCAGTTCAGAACTCATAATGTTAACAGATGATCCCGTGTCGACAATGGCATAATCTACTAATATCCCATCGACATAGGCTGCAACCCTTGGGCAATGCTTCTCAGCATGCTCGAACCAATCATCACCAACTCGCGCAATACCCAAAGGTTCTACGATATACCCGGTACGCAGGATCTTTCTAAATTCCTTGCGTACTCCTGGGGAAAGCTTAATAAGCTGCAAAAGATTCACATCCAGCTTGACTTCGCAAAGAGAGCTCGCCAAATCGAATTCATGATAGTTCGATAGAGTTCGCTTTTTACGCCAAATCATCCGCTCTTTAGGTCACTGAACCGGCTTTATTGCCTCTTTTTTAACTTTCACCTTCTTCTTTGGTGGTTCCTTATCCTTCTTAACATCGGCTTTACTCTCCACAGGCTTCAAAGGTCCCCCTTCCATGGCAGGATCCAAAACTTGTGTTCCTTTGTCGCCTTGTTTAGGGTTTCCGTCGACAGGCTTATCCTTGTCGGCCTCTCTACCCTTTTGACCTCTTGTAAGGACAACTCGCAAATTAGAGGTTTCAACATCATTAACGTGCACAGCCTCAATCAAACTAACCCCACTACCACTAGGCAGCTCCTCTACTATAGTCTTTGGTCGTTGGAGTATTTGTTTAGGCCCGTCTTCTCGCTGGGAATCATTTCCTTACGCACGATGATTAACATGCCCTGGTTGTTGACTACCTCGCTGGAGGGAACTAATCTTACTCTAGCAAGTGGCTGCTAAATGGCCGGATTTTCCATAGATGTCGCACTTGACATTTGGGTAGTTTCGTGGATAATGTTGCCCACCACACCATTTGCAGCTAAACCTCGAAGGTGCACCCTCATCTGGGTATCTACTTCCTATCAAATTTTGTTGTTTTTTAAGAAAGATGACATCAACGGCTATTTGTCGATACTGCTCCGTAATCATGTCGGTATAATGCTTCATCATGTCCTTAACCTTGCCAAGAACATTGGAAGCGCTCGAATCATAGCCTTGATCATTACCCTGTCGTTCCATCGACCTAACAATTCGATTAGGCACTGGTTGTTGAGCCACATGCATAGTATTAGAATTAATTGCTTGGCCTCCACCATTTGGAGCCATTTGATTACTCGTAGGCATCGACATGCTAGGGGGAGCTGGTAATAAAGGCACATTCTGCATCATGTTCCCTCTCCCACTAGGATTAGCCATCGCTATCCCTTGGCTACCACTGCCATTGGTCGTCGCCATATTGTTTCCCAATGCTAGACCCATATTTGAATTGCCTCGAGAAGCATAGGCTGCTTGTAGTCGGGATTCCACTTCTTGTCCTCTTGTAATGGCAGTATCTATATCCCCCAAGGGGACACTACTCAACTGCAATTGGATATTAAAGTCCAAACCATGTAGGAAATATTGCAATTGGGTAGCTGTGGGGATAGGAATAGAGGTATCCAACTTACGGAAAACCTCTTTTATTTTCTTCGCATAAGCACGAATATCCTTGTGTGGTTCTTGGCGAGTTACGTTGAGTACACACAACCAATATTGCCCACCCCGTTCAGGGGCAAACTCCCTTCAAAAAGCTCCATAAAATGAATCAATATTCAATATGGTTCTGGCTTCTAAACCATGATACCATATGGCAGCTCTTCCTTTGAGAGTCATGTTGAAGAACATCATTAAATGTCCTTCTTCTTGGATGCGACAGTTAAACATTAGCTTTTGAAACTCCCTGATATGGAGTTCCACATCTTCCTCAACTAGCCCATTAAAAATGGGTAGCGGGTAACCTAGAGCCGGCAAATCCGTCGTTCCTGCAGGAATTGCAATAGGTTGCGCCATGACGAAAATTGGATTTGCACTAGGAATAGGGGACGGTGGGGTTACACCTCCCGCAATTGATGTAGACTGACTTATGGAAGGAAGGGGGGTACTAGAGCTTCCACCTTCTCCTAACTTACTGCTTGTGGCTCCAAGACCACTAGATCCACTCCCTCGTAAGGGTTCAGCACTGCTACGCTTAGGGGAATATCTCCTAAAGATTTCAGCACGTCGCCTAGCTCTTTCGTCTCTCTCTTGCTTTTGGATGTCGGCTAGATGATGCTTATTGATGAATAACGGGTCAATCTCAGTATCCTTTGGCATAATCTGCTAACTGGTCCCTAGACAACCAGGATTCGAGGACCGCCACTTCTAAGTGGCTCCCGGTAGATGCACCACTGATGGGACCTAAAACGGGCCGGCACTGGCTCATGCACTAGCCGCGGATCTCTATCATATGCTCAACAACCCCACGGCCTCGCAGCCAGGAGCGTGGATGACGGATACATCATCTTCCTAAACATGGGACCTAAAACAGGCCGACACTGGCTCATGCACTAGCCGGACCTCTATCATACGCTCAACAACCCCACAGCCTCGCGGCTAGGAGCGTGGATAACACATACATCATCTTCCTAAACATATTGCATTTGTATCACGTCTCGTAGTCCAACTCTAACCCAATTAAAACTCCTCAGAGGGAGTCCCAGCACATTGCCAAATAGCACGAAGCACAAACATAGGAGGTCCTCCAACAGCTGAATGCCGCTACCTCACTGCGACTCTCCTACACCTTGGGGATTGGCCCCTCAATGCGTCGCTAAACATATATAACATACGCACACAAACTTCTCTCTTTTATGATTCGCGTATTTCCAGGAGATATACCATGCTTCCTCACTTTACTTTCCCTTAGACCCAACGCCTAGCCTACAGCTTGGACAACCTTACTCACTCAACGTTGGTCATATTCCTCTAAAAAGCAATTGCTATGCATCCAGGAGGTATTGTCTGATATTTTTTAAATTTTATGCTTCATGCAAATTGTGAATGTCCACGTGCTCAAACAATTAATAAAATTAGCATTGGTACACATGTGGAAAACATTTCTTTCAATGGATTTCTCTATCACTCGTATGCGGCGTTGCATGAACCTAGCACCGAGAAACCCTCGTGCTACTAGGTTCTTAATCTTTAAATATCGTCCAATCTATATGGTACGCATAAAAAACTAGCAAGCTTTTCATCATTTCATTCAACATTTACACGCTTTTTATACACTCCAACCCCCCACCTGTTTAGGTTGTGCATATTGCATAGGTTTAGTGTTCATTTTCCACATTTTTATTGCATAAAAGCCATAAAAACCCACTAAAACAAAGAGGTAGAGCTGAACTGAGGCTAAACCTTATACTTCATACCCCCCATACATCCACAAACATGGTTCTTATTTTTCCTTAATTTTCGGCACTCAAAATCTATTTTTTCTCTATTTTCCCTTATTTTTCCTATTTTTCTTGTATTTTTCTTTCAATAATTAATGACTGAAAATACAAAATGAGTTGTGGGTTGTGGCCCTTAGGTTCATTTGCAGCAAAAAGACAAGTTTAGTTGGTGTGTCTTATGATATTTTCCATTGATATCTCAAAAACACCCAAATTCCCCATATTTTGCATATTTACGGGTTTTTCACTACTAATTTCATCCACAACACTTATGATTTTCTGATTTTCTAAGCATAAACAGTTGAAAGACATTGAAAACAACATTATAATGCATAATCATCTCATGGGAACAAGAATTCATGAAGCAAATTGCATGAAAACACCATTTTCCTTTGTAAAAATGAGATTACCGTTCTTTGCGGGTTGCGGGTTTTTATTTGCCATATCTCAGGACTGATTTCTAGCCACCATTAATGTTCATGACAGTCCACAATAAGCAATCTTCAATCTTCTTACATCATGGAGCAATCCGGTCTTCATTGGACAAGCATCCATCATCCATTCTTCTTCTTCCTCTTCACCACATGAATCTGCCTTTAGGGGAGAGAGAGGGAGGAGAGAGAAAGACTAGATTTCTATCTCAGCATTCAGGTCACCATTTGACGGGCGAGAGGTGGTGATATGACCAGCAGGGAGAAGGAAGACAAGGCCAATGATCAGTTGGGTGGGTTGCTTGCAACCCCCCATCACCCTCATCCTCCCACATGGCGTGATTTTCGGGCGCAATCTTCTCTCCCTCTCGTCATGTTTTTTGCCTTCTCTTTCATGCCATGATTTTTTGTGGCATAAAATGCCTCCCAAGACCCCAAGGGTCACTTACCATTTGGCCCAACTCATGTCCACCTTTTCAAATCTTGACCAATTCTTGGCCATTTCCCCGTCCGGACTCAGAATTGAGCTCTGAAAAATCCTGGGCATCCGGCTCGGCATCCCGCATTGGCCAGTAACTCTTGTCAACCCGCACGACTGTCTGAGAAATTATGAAAAATCAACAAGTGTCGCTCAAGCGCCTTTAAAGCACTTTGGCGCTTAAAATCGTCCTAGATTGAGCCGCCGCCTTCCACATCGAATATTTTTCCCTTAATATTCATAAAATTTAGCTATTTTTAAGCACTTCTTGGCACCAAAATTCAGCTCTCATACTTTCTCTTTGTACATTGTGTGATTCTTGCTTGAGCTGCATTTTCCTGGCTTGCGTATTTGTGCTATACATTTTTGACAAAGTATCCCATGCTTCCTTTGGCGTACTTGCATCTTGAATATGCACAATCATAGAGTCTGAAATGCTGATAGACAGCCAGTACATAACTTTCCTGGCTCTCTCATGCCATGCTTTAAATGTATGCATTTGTTGTTGATTGGGAACATCAGGAAGAACGGGTTCTTCTTCATTTCCTGCAACGAATTCCCAATATCCTTTTCCCATAAGGAAATTCGTCATTCTAAACTTCCATGCTTGGAAGTTGTTCTTGTCAAGCTTTTCAGTGACAATCTGTGAAAGAGAATCAGATGCCATTACAGAACACTGCAAAAAATTCTGTCACTGCAAAGAACACAGCTTTAGCCTCACAAGGGCAAATCTGCAAGACTAATGAAAGTGGTATTTGACCACACAGTCACTTCCTAGTGACGATTTTGCATCAACAGGCAACAAGGATGATTTTGTAACTCCCAATGTCTCTGCGCACAGGCATATGATGAAATTTCTATAGTAACTTTTCACCGACCTGTAGAACAGTGGTCGCATAGCATAAAACTGGGCCTTTTCCTGAGTGCGTGTAGAAAACTTCCGCCTCCAAAACAGGCCCCGAAATGGCCTCAAATAAAAAAAACAGAGCAACCTAGGGCTAAAGCCATGTCCCGCAGCATATATTGCCCTCTTGCTACACCGCGAATGGCGTCTCAATCTGAGACAATGCACTCTTGTACTTTCCGACTGTGCTACCTGCTGCAGAGACTTGCTCCCAAAACAGAAAAATGAAAGCAACACTGGTCCTCTTACCAGAACACCGTGAACTTGGTTTGCTTTCTTGAGCTCCTTACCACGAACAAGGCTCTGGTACCATGTCAAGATTGTGGGAGAGAAGGAAGGAGTCTCACTTGTAGCTTTCTTGCTTGCACAATGGGGGAATACACACACAGGTGGAGGCTGAAAATAGTTTTCCTCTTCTTAGTTTTGTACGCAAAAAAGAACTCTCATACAAAGAAATAGAAGAACCCTATTTATGGGTCTCAAACCAAACTCAACTAACTAAGGTGGCATACTAACTGAACCACGAACTAGAGTAGATAAGGATAGATGTCATCTAGCTATTATTCATGGGCGGTGTACCAACCGCATCTGCCAGCTAACAAGTCGGTGACATAAATGCACAATGGTCACTCTGGCATATCACGAGTGGAGCTCGATATCTCAACAGGTGTATGAGAGTCAAATGGTTTAGTATATACTCTTTACAAATTCCCTTATCATCAAACATGACCATTACATCTACCCTAAGGGTTAACCATCTATTCAAGTTCCATGTAGACCTAGTGCTTGTTAGAAAATCAAGCAGAATAGAAGATAGCATTGAACATAAGTACAAGAGAGAATAGGTTGGCAAATTTAATGTTCTCTTTTACAAAATAGATACAACTAATGGTTAAAGGACTTTTCCACTTGTGTGATCCTACTATGAGCTTCGATGGTGAACTAGACAGATGTTGCATGGAGGACAACTAGTGTAAAAGGTGTGTTCCAACTAATATGCTCAATAGCTATGTTGTATTTATATATACAACATCCTCATAAAGAGGTCAATATGGGGGGTGAGGGAAATAAAGTGAAGTAGGTGCATCCATAAAGTGGGTGGTTGGTGAATCCATAAAGGACATGATAGGTGGATTCATAAAGAACATGATAGGGGGATTCAAAAAGGTGAATCAATAAAGGAGGATCCATTAAAGTGAGAGGGAAGTGGATAGAGAAGGTTTCTTGGAGTAGGATATTAAATATCCTCCATCAACATGTAGGATATTAAAATATCCTCCAACATGGTTTCCCTTAAGTTACCACTCACATGTTTTACCTTAACTCACCACCCACATGGTTGATCTGATCCATCAGCCACTTGAGAAAGTTCTTAGAAATATTCTCAAAATCTCGATAACTAATCACTTAGTATATGCCATTAACTCTTTTCAAATTGACAAAATGGTCAAGTCCACATAGGCCATCTCAAAACCTTTGGTCTCTAAGGTTAGACCCCTTCCACTATCTGGACTGTGAACCTTGCCAATGTTTAGTGTCCATCATGGCTTCTCATAATTTGAGGTCTTTACAATATATTGCACTTGGATCATATATGGGTAACTTGAGAGGCGGTGACTTTCAATACCCCGTCCTCAATCTTCACCCATAAGTGAACTACTTGTTTGGTCTACCACCAAGTCAATGAAGATGTGTGGTTGGTTGACCATGCCTCCTCTATAATTGAAGATAATGCCATTGTAGGTTGCTTCTTGCTAATCCAAGAGACAAGTCTTGATCCAAATGAGAAACAATATCACTAATTTCTTGGAATCAATATCTCCTACCCAATTTGAATTGTAGTGTCCCAACTAAGTTCTTGCCCAATTTGTAGGTGATATCATAGTCTATTATACCCACATCCTTGCTCTCCAATGCAGTTTTATTTGAGAACTTACTTAGGGCTCCAATTACATGACTCAATTTTGGCCTAGTATTATATAAAATGATAAGACTTCCACAAGCTTTTGATATTGACTAATGTCCACATGTGGTGATACATTCTTAGATGAGTGTAATATACCCACCATTTGAATCATACTATTGCTTGTGGAAACACCCCAAATCACAACCAAGCTCTGGCAAAGCTATTGTGTGTGAAACACCTATAGGTTATGTGGATGCATCGAGTTATGGCAAGCAAAATGAAGAGAAAAAAATAATTAAGTAAATCAATTAGCCATTAAAAAAGTTAATAATTAAGCCAATACCAATCGCAGTTAGTCAAGTTAGTGACTTAGTATAGGTTGGTTAAGATATTTGTTAGTTAGAGTTATTAGAAAATTTTAAAATTGAGAGAGAGAGAGAGAGAGAGAGAGAGAGAGAGAGAGAGAGAGAGAGAGAGAGAGAGAGAGAGAGAGAGAGAGAGAGAGAGAGAGAGAGAGAGAGAGAGAGAGAGAGAGAGAGAGAGAGAGAGAGAGAGAGAGAGAGAGAGAGAGAGAGAGAGAGAGAGAGAGAGAGAGAGAGAGAGAGAGAGAGAGAGAGAGAGAGAGAGATGATAATAAAAGAAGAGGCCCCACAATTGAAGGATGAAAGTGCGAGTAGGGGATCACAACCATCGAGACCTCCACCTTCTCTCTATTTCTATCCTTCAACCCCATATTTCCATGATGTCATTCAAGTGTGCAAACAACACCTACTTGATCAATGAAGCACATAATCATCACTACAAAATCATGGTTCTTCCTTGTATAATTTTGCTTTAGACACTAAAATAAGAAAATCCAAGGATTCATCTTTATCATCATAAAACTAAAAAATAAATTATACTTAAGGTAATAAGAAACCAAATTATTAGAGTGATTTTATTATTTGTTTATCTTAGGTAACTATTGGAAACTTTCAGTAGAAATTATAGTAAATGTTAGGAAAGAGAAAGTTCTACTAAGAGAAAGTTCTACTAAAATGATGGGAATTCACCTATATCCATAGTTTGGATTAATAATTTAAAAAAATTAATTAGAGAATCTACATTCCAAGGAAATTATTAACTAATAAAATAATGCATACTTCAAGAAAAGTACTAGAGGAGAAAGGGATGCTAAGAAATAATTATAGAGTTATAAATCCACTTAGGAAAAACTATTAAATGATTGAAATTTTTGTCAAAATGCTAAAAAAAGTATAAATACTTAACATTCATAATCAAAATACCAAGAAAATCATGGGAGAAAATTATAGTGATAAAAAGATTAGAAAGGGAAAAATCATTAGAAGATCAAACGTTCAACATCTTAGGCAAAATGTTGAGAGAAAATTTAATGAAATTTAAAGTTAATAAACATTAGTGAAGATGCTAGGCAAAAGCATTAGCAAATGCTAGAAATTACAAGCCATGTATCTAAATAAATTGTTGGTTAAAATTGGGAGGAGATAAACATACTAGAAAATTTTAATAAGAAAAATAATGTGTTTGAGCTAGGAATCGAGGGAGTGATCTTGAAAATAAGGGAATGGGCCCAATTAGAGTATCTTAGAAAATTTTGATAAATTATTGTTGATAAAATGATTCTTAAACACATAGGGGTGACCAATGCTTTAGAATAGCAAAGGCCAAAGGATATAGAAAACATGTATTCATATCACCAAGGGGCTAGTTTGGGTAGAAAATACAATACTTGAGTATAGTTATTATTTGATAGAAAATATGGGGAGTTTGAAATAGTGAAAATTTAAAATTGTAGGTTTCTTTGAAAATGGAAAGATTTGGTCCTACGGCTAGCTCCAAAGCTTTTTGAATATTATTCTATGGTGTTTTTGTTAGAGGGTAGCATGCTGGAATATATAAAATTTCATTTGTAAATATTGATCTAGATTTAAAAACATTATTTTTGTTAGAGAGTAGCATGATTGAATATATAAAATTTCATATGTAAATATTGATCTAAATTTAAAAATAGTTTGTTATGTGTGCAGACATGCAAAATTTGCAATTGTGTGATTTCTATAGTTCTCACAGTTCATGTAGTTCCATAGTCCTTGCAATCTTGTGAACCCATAGTCTTTATAATCTTGTAATTCTACTAATACTATAATTTTGAGAATATAAACTGCCAAAACTTTTAGCCTATTGGGATTTATAAGCCACATTTATTTATATTATACTTCATGCCCACACATCTATACATTATAGGTGGTGGTTGCTCATCAATGTCATCTTTATTCCTTATTCTTTACTATGATAGAATAATACAGGGAAGACACGTCACACGTTGTGACTATTGGAAGTTCCCACGCACCAATATTGCTCTCTTTTGTTCAAACTTGCATAGCTCTTACTCTTCCTTGTGGTTGTGCTCTTCTCTCTCAGTTTTGCTCACCCTTTCAATTAGTATCAGAGCATGAATTTGAGGAGCTTCGGCTATTCCACTTCATCCTACGAAAGAGACCTTCAATTCTAGCTTCCATGGCAACCATGTCTTCAATCATTTGAGGCAAATATTTTCTCCTTATCTTCCCAAACTTGTTCATTAGCTTTTGGAGGACCTTTGGTCAGTGCCAAATAACCCAAGAGAGTTAGTAGCAATAGAAGAAGGTTGCATACAATAACTCACAATTTTCAACTCATTTTTAGGGGTTTGTCTTGCTTCTCTTACATTAGACATTTTTCTCTATCACTTTTTGTTGATCTTTGCTTAGCTATTGGGCACTTCTTCTAGCACTTTTGGGTCCATATTTGGTATCATTTGGGGAAGAAATTATCAACCACATTGACTATAATTTTGGATAGACTTACTATTCACAATTTGGGACAACAAAAGTATTTGAATATCTATGCTTCATTAAGCTTGCTCACTAAGTTTTTTATATTAGAATGATGTATTGATGCTTGATGATGCTCTACAACTTGATTAGAGCTTATTTTGCTTAGCCATTGGAAGGATGTTTGTTGTCATAAACAATGGATAGCAAGCATATGCTTTGAATGTTAGTGTAATCTATGCTTATACACCAACTAGGAATGCTCTTTGATTATATGTATGCTTGACACTGTTGGTCATGTATAGATATGCTCTCCTTTCAAACTTAAGCTTTGATTCTAAGCTCTCTTACATCCATATTTGTAGAGGTTGCATGGTCTAGTGATTTCTTATTTATGAGCTTGGATGCTTATGTTATTTACACGATCAAATGTATTATTTGGTATCTTTGGGCTTCCAAATGTTATGACATAAATGTATTGAGCTTGCTTTGATCTTGGATACTTTGGTTTACTTCTAGTGGGAAAACTTTAAGATTATTGTTGAGCTTCAATTTTGGAGACTATGGAAGTCTTTCATATATGCCCATTGGTTTATGCATGCATTATCTTTGTAGTTACTAATCACAGTCGGCTTATTTTCATTTGAATTTTTTGGTTAGCCCTTGCTAGATGGGTTATCAGTTATGGATACATGATTTTGCTATGCACTGAGCTTCACTATTCATAAGTAATGGGTTGATTGCCGCTTGGTAGATCTCTTTATTACTTGGAGATCTCTTATGCACAATTATCTCATGTACTTTGTTACCCCTTAATTCATATGCATCTATGTGTTTGCCACTTTTTAGTTATTTGATAGTATTTGGTACTTAGAGTTGTATGCTCTTCATTGCTAGTTGCATCATAAGTTTGGTTGTTATCCAATATTTCCTAGCAATGGGAGCATTTTGTTTTGCACATTTTCCTATACTTGGATTCTCATTTACTACAATTTTCTAAAAAACACTGCTATACTTGTTCTTTGAGATATGTAATGAGGGTAGACACTTGTTTTAGACACTTTAGTGCTTCTATTTTGTGGACAATAGTACATTGCTTAGTACCTCTCATTGCATATACTTTTGGCTTAGTTTTGGGGCTATTTTGCTGAGCTTATAATAGTCTATATTCTCCTTATTTTGTAGTCATTATGACAAGTGGTTTTAGTGTAGTGATATTTTTAACATTGGTAAGTGGGATGACAATAATTTCAACTACTAGAAGACATATATTTAACGAGTCTTAATCCAAAAGGAGTACGTTAAGCCATTGAAATGCCAAGGTACAAAGCCAAAAGAGTTTGATATTAATGATAGGGAGAAACTTGATGAGCTATGTAAGTTCATGATTATTTTATGTTTGACTTAGCATGCCTATTTTAATGTCATTGAGACTACATGTGGTGCATGATATTTATGGAAAAAAATATGCAATCTTTATGATAACTAGAGCCTAGCTTCATAGTTGTACTGGCTCAACAGCTTGTGGACCTTCATATGAAGGAAGGAACTCCTATGTCTATTCATTTGAATGAGTTGCATTCTACTTAAAGCTAGCTTACATTGCAAAATATTGTCTTTGATAACAATATTAAATCCATGTTCTCCTTGAGTCATGGGACACATTTTTTACTACCATAAGTACTAATGCTCCTAATGGTGGGTTTATATGCTCATATGTAGAGGGAGCTTTACTTATTGAAGAAGTTAACAAGAAGAATGTTGATGCAGCTTGTGCCTCTCATGCTCTCACAATTTGAGGCCAACATGATGCTAGAGGCAATAATGATTGTGTGGTAGAGGCCCACAATAGAATATGTCTATCTAGATCTCATAGTAAGTAGGCAGGCTCATAGTAAGTCCCATTGTCCTAAGTCTTCACTTATGTGCCATTATTATGGGGAGTGTTAGCCATGGTTTCACACTTTATGTATTGTGCCCTTAGCATGGTTTTACCTTAGTCATATTAGTTCTATATGTGAGGCAGCCCTTAGATGCCTCATGAAGTGGATGTCTCATGAAGTGTAGTTTATAGGCAGTTTGTAAAAACATGACGTGATGAGGAAAACTTGTGTAATTCTAGTTTTTGGGATCTTCTCTAATGTTCATGACCTATGTATCATGGATTCTTATTATTATATAGTAGATGTGATAGTTGGCGCCATCATTCATTGTGTTCATGTTCTATTCTTAGCATGTTCTCTGTGTTCTACTTCTCATTCTCTGATTATTAGTGTTGAACTATGTGTTCTTATGTCTCTATATGATTATCTTTGAGTTTCTATGAGTTGTTTGATATAAGATTAGGTATTTTCCCCATGGGGCACTGTTTGTCCTACTATGCATTCTGTATAGATTAGGGCAGCAACACTCTGGAAATCTTACCACCATTGCGTCCTGTATCTCTATGTTAAAACATAATTAAAAATGGCAAAGGTTGAGGCCAACAATTCGATTTTCCTGCACGGAGCAAAATTCCTGCGTGAAGCAAAAATATTGTATGAAGCTAAATGTATTGTATGAAGTAGTAATGCATTACTGGAAGCAAGATGATACAACCCTTATGTTGTTCTCTATTTTTGGATTTAAAGCTTAATCAAACTAATCTTCTTTGATGTCACAAATCTGAAATATTTGTTAAGACCTTAAGCAGTGGGTGGCAGATTGTCTGAAGCAAGATGATGTAGTTTAAAGGTTTAATATTGTAGTTTTGAATTTATATCAGAGAGTTACCCGCATCTATTGAATGTTATCCTGACCAGAAGCAAATCCAAATAATTAATAGAGTTATTGACAAGGAAATAATAGGGATTGTTGCAGAATGACGGTAGTGAAGCAAGAGGAATTGGCATCTTGGATAAAGAGGAGTCTCCACCATTTGAAGGGGAATTTCGAGATGTTGGTACCTCTATTGTGGTATTGTTATAGTGTATCATTCCCCTGCTACATCTACCAAATCTCCTTTAATCTTGAAGTTGAAAATGAAGTACCTCATTTGGATGATACCTCAACTCCTCCAGATTGTGTAACGGAAAGATTAAATTATCTGGTGTTGGGAAGTGTAGTGCGCTTAAATAAGGAGTAAGGTAATCATTGTGAAGAAGTCTCTTAGTTTTGATCCATTTCCTCCATTAAAGAAGGCAAAATTGAAAGCCATGAATCCCAGTCCACCACTCAATCCTAAGGTTAGGGCATCTAAGTTTTTGGGTAAGAAGAAGGAGGACTCAGATTGTCACGTGGTGCAGTTTCAAACAAGGTGGGTTGCTAGAAGTTTCAACAATATGTTTGAGGATCAAGTTAAATTACAACAGTTTGCAGCAACCTTTAAAGGTAAGGCCATGGATTGATATAGTACCTATGATTCTGGACACTTTACTACATATGATGACCTTAAAAATACTTTTCTAAGTAGATTTAGAAAATATAAGACATCTACAAATGTGTTAAAGAAGATGAAGCAAAGAAAACAAAGGACCATGTCGGTCTAGGATTATGCACAAAAAATTTAAGAACCTTTTGAACATGTTGAATCAACAAGATAGGTCTTTTTTGGATTTACAATATTCATAATTTATTAACTTAAGGGGTTGGATAAAGCTATTGTAGGAGCCATTGCTAATGCCAAAGTTGGAAATAATAACACCATAGACGCATTGGCTGAAGCTACACAATGTGTGGAAAAAAGAATTAGCATGAGCAAATCTAGGAAGAAGGGTAAGTGGGACTCCTCAAACTCTGAGTCTAATGATTCTGATTCACGGGATAGTAGTGATGATGAAGAGGATACCTCATCAAATTTTGATTCACATATTGAATCAAGCAACTCAGATGATTTTTGGAATAGAAGACATCAAAAGAGGCATAAAAAGAAATCTAGGAAGGGTAAGAGTTCTTCTAAGGATAAGAAGAAGGGAAAACAAAAAGAGGAAAGGATAGCCTTGGAAAAAAGGTTCAAGAATAAAATAAAGAAACAGTTGTTAGATATGGGAGTTATGAATACTTTCTAGAATGTGAAGTCATGTAGTATATGTAGAAGGTGGGCCATGAGGTTAGAGAATGCTGGTATAACCCAATGGTGCGGAATGCAAGACAACAAATAGTATCGCTAGTGGCACCAGTAAACCAAATTGCACATGAGATGGCATAACAGTGAGGATTTAGAGGTTTTTGCAGGAAGGGTCAACCACCTAAGCAATGGGGCAATGACAACCAAGGTTGTGGAATAATGCCCAACAGAGGGAACAAGAGGCTTGCTATTACTATGGTAGGCAAGGACATACATCAAGACCTAACTATGAGTTATGGGTGTGTCATAGGGATGAAAGGGGAATGCAAATCAGAGAGTAGGAAGGAATGCCACCAATAGGACTACCTCATGGGGACAATAACCACTGGCACCCACAGAAGTTGCTCTTATTGAGATACCTGCAGAAGTCATGGAGGGCCACTAGCAGGTAGCTGGAGTAGAAAGTTAAAGAAGTTTTTCAAAAAGAGGTGCCAAGTAAGGGTGTTTTAAATGTAACTAAGTATGGGTTGGAGCTGTAGGTAGGCTATGATTGCTCAAACTATGTAGTTATGGAAGAGTGTCTGAAAGAGACAGTAGTTTTAGCCATCACTAGGGCTAAAGCTAGATAGAAGATCAACTAGGGAGGACTAAGAAAAGGCTAGGGAAGTGGCCTTTGAAGAAATTTTGAAGTTGGAGAAGAAGAAGCAGTTAAAATAGTTTGATTCCACAGAATTTCCGTATGAGGTCTGGGACAGTCAATTTTTGTATGAAGAAAAACAACAGGATATGCCGTTGTGACAGTAATGTAGTTTAGCAACCAACATCAAATATTGGATTCATATGATCAGTTTCAGGGTTCTCATGAACTATTTGCTACATTAGATAATTTCTCATTGTAGTTAACTTTGGAACAAATCCTTGATTTGATTCTAGGATTCAAGGAAAAGCTCATAGAAAAGATTATGCTAAATCAAGAAAAGTGTGGAATCACTATGCTATTGATAGTAGGTAGATGTCAGCATGTCAAGAAATTATCCCCACACAGTCATAGGCGGTGGATTATAAGGTTCCAGCTATTCAAGTGGAATACTTGGGTGGTAAATTTAATGGTGTATTATTAGATGGAGATTCAAGAGTTAATATATATTACGTGAAGAGTTGTATTTGGCACACAAACTATCGGGATTGGTGGTAGCACTGTTTCAAGTTAAAATGGCAGACTAGCAGAGACTTCAACCATTGGGGATATTAAAGAATCAACTCATTTGAGTAGCAAGGCTGAAGTTCAAGGTAAGCCTTGTCTTTCTTTGCATGGAAGGTTTAGGGAAATTCATATAACATGTTGTTGGGAAGACCTTGGTTTAGATTAGCCAAGCTAAAGTAGGATTGGGGTTGAGATACATCAATCATTCCTCATCATGGTAAGGAGGTTAAGCTATCTACAGTTAATCAAGTGGTATTGAAACCCAAGTACCATCCATTGCTTGCTCAGACAATAAATGTTTACCTAGGATTGAAGATGATGAAGACGAACTCTTTTTATAGGCTAATCCTACTATTGTACCAGTCTTTGAGGTAGATGTTGAAAAGATTCTATCCCAATATAATGTGTTTTCAACAGTACCTTTGCCGGAAGTAGATTTACCGCTACAAACAGTAGGTTTACCATTGTTAGTCAACAGGGGCCCCGTATAGCAAGGCAATGACTTGATACAACAAGATCTTACATTGGTTGCAAAAAGCAATGGTAACCCTAGGGGGAGTAAGGGAATAGATATGGAAACACTCAAGGAGTAGTAAAATCCTTCATAAAAAATAGAGGATTTGATAGAGTAAGTCAGCAAGCTATTATTGATGAGGAGTTGAAATATGAACACACTATGAGTAAGTCAGCTAGAGTGTTTGAAGATGATGTTCAAGAAGTTTATTTGGATTCCAAGTCCCATTCTAAACCGATAAAGGTGAGTATTTTTGTTGAGTAATATTTTAAGCAACAGTTGATTAATTTATGCAAAGAATTTTAGGATATTTTTTCTTGGGAGTATACTAACATGAAGGAATTTGATCTAGGGGTGTGTTAGCATAGAACTAACTTGAAGGTAGATGCTAAACTTATCATTCAAAAGAGGTATTGTATGAATCTAACTATGCTAAATAGGTGAAAGAAGAGGTTGACAAACTTCTTAGAGTTGGCTTTATCAAGCTTGTGAATGTTAAAGCCAAGATTGTGAATGAAGTGACTTGGCTATCACATATTGTAGTGGTGTCCAAAAAGAATGACAAGATATGGGTGTGTGTGGATTATAGAAAATTGAATGCAGCAACAATAACTAATCCATTCCCTCTTCCATTTATAGATTATTTATTGGATGATGTAGCAGGTCACGATATTTACCATTTTATTGATGGTTTCTTTGGATATAATCAAATCCAAATGCATCTGGATGATATGGATAAGAATACTTTTATAATGCAGTGGGGAGCATCTGTAAGTACTGTTATGAATGTTGGCTTGAAAAACAGACCACTAGAGTTTCAGGGTGTGGCTTATAAAAACTTTGATCCATATCTCACTTCTTTTATGAGGGCTTTCATAGATGATTTCTGTGTGTTTGGCAAGAAAGCAGATCACTTGCAGCATCTTAGGTTGTGTTTTGAAAGATGCCATCAATTTGGGATGTCAATTAACCCATTTTAATATCTGTTTTGATTTCTAAAAGAGGGGTTCTGCTAGGCCTATTATTTTAGTGGAATGTATGGATATTGATCCAAGGAAAACTTAGGCTATTTAGAAGGTTGATGTACCTACAACAATTCAAGAAGTGATGCACTTCATGGGACAAGTGAAATGGCACAATAGGTGTTTGTAGTATTTAGCCCATATCTATGCTCTGTCTAGATTGCTTACTAAAAAAGGAGTTTAGTTTGTCTAGAGGCATGACTAGGAAAAATCTTTTGGCATATTGAAGAAGATGTTGGTAGTAGCACCAATTTTACAACCTTTGCAGTGGGATATTCCATTCCATGTATTTGTTGATGCATTTGACATTGCGGTGGGTGTAGTTCTGATGCAGGAAATAGTTGCAAGTTGGTTTTGACCTGTCTATTATGCAAGTAGAAGGCTTATAGTAGTAGTTGAGAAGTGTTATACAGTGATTGAAAGGGAAGCTCTTGGAATTATATTTTCATTACAAAATTCTAGACATTACCTGGTGGGGAATCAAGTAATTTTTCATGTGGATCATCAAGCTTTATTGTATCTCATCAATAAACCATAGCTTCAAGAAGATTGGCAAGGTAGATGCTTCTTTTGCAAGAGTTTGATTATAAAATAGTGCATACACCGGGGAAAGAGCATGCATTAGTTGATTTTCTAAGTAGACTAGAGTCAACAAGCCCTGCATCATGGGTAAATGATCAGTTGCCTAATGGAGCATTGTTCAGTGTGTTCAGGTGAATCAATTCAATTCTTTCTATGATCAAATGTTGATTTTTCCACTTGATGGAGTGATGCATATGGAATTATCAAGGGACCATTGTAGAAGGTTGGCATTGTAGAGTAGACACTTTCAGGTTATTATGGGAGTTCTCTATAGGAGGGGCATTGACAAAGTGTTGAGAAGATGTATAACTATGGAAGAATAGGTTGTTGTGTTGCATGAGGCACATGCAGGATTGTAAGGAGGGCATTTCTCTGGTGAGATTACAGGCAAGAAGAATCTTCAAGCTGATTTGTAGTGGCCAATGACACTTAAAGATACTAATCAATATGCAAATGAGTGCATTATCTGTATGTGGGAAGGTCAACCTTAGCCTAGAGATAGGATGTAGGATCATCAAATTTTGCCTCTAGAGCCTTTCCAAAAGTGGGGTATTGATTTTGTGGGTCCTATTAAGCCAGCTACCCATTAGAGCAAAAACCAGTACATTTTGGTATGTACGGATTCTTGCCCTAAGTGAGTTGAATCTAAAGCTTTGTGGGACAATAAGGCAGTAAGTGTGGAGCACAAATTTTCTATTCTAATATAATGACTCAGTTTGGTTGCTCTATAGAGTTGGTAAGTGACCATGGTAAGTATTTTTTGAATGAGATGATTAAGGAGTTGACTTCTAAAAATATGATTTTGCATAAGAAATCCACACCTTTTCACCCTCAAGAAAATGGGCAGGCTGAGAGTTCTAACAAGATCTTGTTGGGTTGTGAATTCTTAAGAAGATAGTCTCACTAATAATCATAAGGATTGGGACACTAAATTTGATTCAACATTGTGGTCTTTTCGTACAACATGTAAGGTTTCAATAGGTTTGACTATGTTTAAGTTAGTTTATGGACTTGAAGCAGTGGTCCCAATGGAGTTTTTAATTACTAGCCTAAGAGTGGCAGTGACCCATAATGTCATGAGGATTTAGTGCATGATAGGTTGCAATAGTTAATGCAACTTGAACATGATTGGATTATAGCTCATTATCTTTCCGTAGTGGTGTAGTCAAGAAGACACGCATGGGTAAACCAACACATTAATAAGAATATATTTAAGGAGGGAGACCTTGTTATGGTATATAATTCAAAGCTTGGAAAGCATCCGAGAAAGTTGAAGTTGTGGTATACTGGTCCGTATGAGGTTATCAAAGATGTGGGTCAAGGAACTTTGGTGTTGGCTACATTTCATGGTGAGATAATTAAGGCGGCAATAAATGGGTTCAAATTAAGGAGGTTGGTACAACCAAATTATGATGATCAAGTCAAGAAGTTCATAGGAACCCCACTATTGCAGTTAATTTGGTTCAATTTTCTGCATTGTTGCTTCATACAGTAGGAGGTAATGCGGTTTTGCCTCATAAGGTAGTCTATGATTCTTTGACTCTTATGGTTGTCTATAAGTTTGCATGGATTGATTTCTTAAATGGAGAACCATCATTTCATTATGAGATGTTTGCTAATGTTATTATCTTTCAGATTGTTTTTGGTCCTCATAAGGAAGCTACTCAAACTTTCATGGTGCTCTATGAGATGTTAGGTATTTTGGAATTATCAATAGTCTTGTTGCAAGCATTATGGAACCTCATGGAGTGGTAGTGTTATCAAATATTAGAGCGTGGCTGATGCTGGATATATATTTAGAGTTTTTATGCAAGAAATTATGATTTTGGAAAGTATCATTTTGGCATTGGTCGAGTATGCTTTGACATGATTTTTAACCTTTGACTAGAAACTTGCAAATGATCAGTTAAAAGGGCAGCTAGACTCAACAACAATTATTTTTACACTAAAATTGTATGAAGTCTTAGAATTTCAGTTGCATGAGGTCCAATTGAGGGGACATAGGACAACTGTTAAACTCATTTAGAGTACATGATACAATTAGTGTTTAACACACTTCCTCTTTTCTAGGAGATTCACTCAATATCAAGTTGAAAAAGGGGGAAAGGGAGAAACATGGCAAGGAAACCACGATGTTTGGTGTAGGTTTTTGAAGCACATACGCAGAGCCATCACCCTAGTCCTCCACGCCTTCATCCTTCTCCTTTTTCTCCATCCTTCTTGCTATTTGGTTCTTCACAAGTTATTACTGGAGGTAGTATTGTGAAAATGAGGCAGAAGAAGCATCAAAATTACCTGTTAAGAGGGGGTGACAATAGCTGCTACGAGGGGTTCATGAGTACACTCTTGAAAATAAAACCCTTCAACCTATGAAAATCCCTGGGAAACCACTTTGGCATGGTGCGTGGCTTAGGGAGATAGATCTTGGAAATGTCTTGCCCTTGATGTGCCCTAAGTATGTGCTGTGGGGGACAGGGCTAGGTATGGAAACCCTAGGTGCAGTGATTGTGGCACTCAAGATGCTTTTGGGGAATCCATTGTTTTCAAAATTTTTCTTTTTTTTCTTTACTTTTTTTTTGGATTAGATGATTACAACTGGCATTCTAATACAAGGGTGTGCTCAGGCTGTGCCCTGATCTTCCTTGGACGAGATTCGCAAGGTGGTCTTAGGGACTTAGTAAAAAAGGCATGGCTCTACATGTTTTCCTTGATACTAGCCTTTGCATTAAGAGGTGTGGTTGACAAGAAAGGATGATCGCACCTCATGACACGGCTATCACTCATGTCCTCAAGGATCTTCATACAAAAAGAGGGAAGCATGGTTGCCCTCATCATGAGCCTAACCATAGCGTAGCTATCTATTCCTAGGTTAATGTCAAAAAAGAGTAGGGGAAGGTGGGCTTCCTTAACTGTTGCCTTTTGCTTAAGTAAAAACCTAATGGTCCTAAGGTAATTGCAAGTAGTTATGAAGGTTGGGTCTAGGCAGGAAGAGAAATCCTCTAGGAAGTGATTGATGGATGGGCGCAAGTCCCCTACTTTAAAAGGTCATGCATTCCTCAAGATTTTTTGCATTGACATTGTAGATATTTGGGAAGTCGTATTTGCCATGCATCCCCCTATCGTAAGCCACTCCATGTCTGCAAGGGTAGGGCATATAAATAGGATCATTCCTTTCTTCACGTAGCATACTGTAGAAGGCCATCCATGCATCACACTTACAACCATGCATGAACTGGTTCCTCAAGTGTGGGACACCACCGAGGCTAGACCCATCTCCAAGTTCCACAAGCATGTGCACACACCCCTTAGAAAGTGCACAACTTTGTCTTGCATGTTAAGATCGTGTTGCATCAAGGAGAGGGCACAACGAGGGAAAGCTGTCCAACAGCATCTTCAACCTCGAGGATAGGTCCACCATCTTCGGCTTCTCCAAGAAGGATCCACCCAACTCCATTTTTAATCAAGGGTAGATCCATCCATTGCCAACCTTAAGACGGGGGGTTTGCCTTAACACCATCGTCAATTTCAAAGGCAAACCTCCACCACACCCATCTCCTCGAAGGGACTCACTCCAACACCATCTTTAATTCCAAGCATAAATCCCTCCAACACATCCTCAACCAAGGCTACCCCATCACCACTATCCAACTCACCATCTAGTACTGCCATGGGACTAACACTCGGCTAGGTGGGGGTAATGTTTATTGTAGAGCAGAGAAAGTGAAAAAAGAAGCATCAAGAGGAAAATTCAAGGTGGAAAAAAGGAAAAGGCGCCTCACAAGAGAATGGGCCTGGAAAAAATATAAAAGCATAGTAAAACCACCATGAATCCAAGGCACAACCAAATATAAAGGCGTAGGTAAAATCTTTGTAAAAGAGTGCCAGGCTCCCTTCTGTGCAATTTGTAACCATGGACGGGCGGTAGAACTAAGCTAGGAAGTTAGGGCAAAGGGAAAAATGGCCTAGGCCATGCCACGACCAACGATGTAAAAAGGGGATGACCGCTGCCCAAGGGAAAGAGGGCATGTATATAAGCCAAAAAAGTTAATGGAAACTATAATTCTTGGTGTGTGGAAAAAAGCTTCTTCTTCTTCCTCTCTTCTTCTTGCCTTCTTGTGTGTGCTTGAGCGAGGGAGTGTGAGAGAGTGAGGATGTGAGTGTGTGAGAGTGAGGGATCGAGGAGAAGAAGCTCCCCATCTCCTCTCTTCATCTTCTTCTCTTCTCTTCTCTTCTCTTGTTTTGCACGGATATGGAGGATGGAGCTTGATGGAGAGGGATTGAGGTTGCTCGAGCTTGCATCAAGGATTGTGGAGCTATCGGTGTGCACAGAAGAGGAGGGTACTTGCTTGGGCATCAAGGTAAGCTCACTACACCCCATAGGTAGGGAGAGTGCATTTGCTATGTGAGAGGTAGCCATGGCCGCTCAGCTTGAAACGCTTAACCAATAAGCAGTCTGTAGGTCTCGGGAGTTGAGCGAGAGAGCTCCATTCATAAAAGGAAGCTTGTATCACCAATTTTTAGCTCTTGTAAAGTTTCAGTTGTAAATTTATGTCCTACTCCATGTGGATCTCATAAACTAGGCTGTTGAATCACTTTTTCAACCAACCCCTCACTTTCAGGTAGTAAAGGCAAAGCCACAAGCTTAACCTTCTTTGTAATTGTTTTGTACTTTGTATCCACCCTTGCTTTATCCCTATTTTGTAGCCCATATTGCAATCCATAGCATTCATGCTTAGCAAACTCTTGAATGACTTCATACATATCTAAAGTGTCAAAATAAATAACCTCTTTTTCTACCCTATTTTTAGCAATAATCATTGCTAAAATTTCAATCATTGTATCAATATCAACGAACCCTGAAAACATCCCTGAAATACCTTCATTTGTAGCCACCATCAAACCATATGTCTTCAACTCTTTTTCAGCCCATCCTACATATTTCTTTCAACCCTGCACATGGCTAAAATATTCATAAAACTGCCAAGAATACATGCTATCCATTCCTAAAATCCAGACACAAACATAATTTCCCCCTTTCTTGGAGGCATAATTATCTTCCTAGAGGCACTGTCATAGCCTCCATTTATAGCAGTGTTGTCTAAAAAGCCTTAAACTCTCGTACATTAGGTGGCATGGGATTATCCTGTAGCCTATCCCGATTATGGGAATAATTCACACAAATAGTGAGAAACTATACTGCCTTTGTATTGTCTTTACTCCGAACCCGAGCATATGAAGAACCATCATCCAAGGCTTTTGTTTCAAGCCTTAATTCGGAAATATAGGGCTGCCCCAAAATCATCGGATAACTACATGAACCTTGCACAAAAAAATGATATTCAGCCCTAACATCTCCAATAGTCATGAGTACATTTGGACAAGCCGCATAAAGATCCCCTGATGAATAGTTTGTTGCATACATGCGCCATCTCGGATCTACATCAATCAGTTAACCTCCATTCTCATGCAAGCTACATGCCATAATATTGATTTTGGAACCATGATCCAAGAGAGCTATGCAAGGCTTCTCTCTTTCTCCCACTTTAAGAATTCTCTCTGTTGTAGCACAAGCCCAATGTGTTTGTAAATAATGACTACTTGGAATAAAATGAGCATGTTCTTCTTCATGTACTTGTTGATGGACATCCCCATTATACATAGTCTTCTCTCTATGCTTTTACTGCTTGCCCATAAGACTAATTTCAGCCACAAGCTTGCTGTCTACACTCCCATTTAACCCATTTTCAACATCAGTCTACTCCAAATCAGCATTACATGCATCATTGTATTCCCTTTGAAGTTGTTTCTCTATGTCTTTGTCAACCTGCATCAAAGCTTGCAAAACTTCAGCATCAAACTATCTTTTTTGTTTTAGCATATCAATGATTGCATCATGAAATTCATGCTTCGTGATTCCAAGAGCATTGCCAAGTGTGAATTTCACTCTATTGCCAAGTATGCAATCCTCCAAGACCTTTTTAAGGTTTGTGGCATTCTCAAGATCCAATTATAACCTATAACCGAGCTGCTTGCCCCTTTTCTTCCCTTCTTGTTTCTTATCTTGAGATGCATCCTCCATAACATGCTGAGGTATGGCTTTTTCAACCTCTTTCTGCTACTTCATTTTACTTCATGTTATGTGTTTAGATGGGACTTGAAGAGGAAGGACTAGCAGTGTCCTCATCTCTTCTTCTCTTTTCTTCCACAAGAGCTTCTTGATTATGAACCTCAGCCAAATAAGCATAGGCTGAAAATGAATCCACTGGTGCACTCCATCCTGTTCTCCCTCGTATACTCTGACTTGCATCAGCCACTTTAGACTTTGCTATTTTGCCTTTTTCCATGCAATCTAATGCTTGCATCCAAACATGAGATTTTGCTTTATCCATGCCTCCTTTACGAGCTTCTTCGATCCTTTCAATTCTCAACCCATATGTGGTTGCATCTATGGCAACAAATGTTGTCATTGCTACCATCTCTTCCAATCTCTTCTGGATGCCACCATTTCCAAAATTTGGCTCTATTGAAAGACCAGTTTTTGTTGCATGTATTTTTCCATCTTTCCAAAAGACTAACCTTTTCGCTTCTATTTCATGGTAGGCTATCACACCAAATGCATCTTCTCTTGTATCTTTCTTTGTACGGCCTTTGGGTTGTTGCTCGACCCTTCTCTTCTACCTTAACATCCAACTTTTCAACCTTTGCATATATTTCTATCAAATTCAGCCTCAAATCATGCATGCCTTTGATTAATTCATCCATAGCATCACCTTTAAGAGTGAGACCAACATGTATAGTTGGTTGTTCTGCCATAACCACAAGCACCTTGGCTACAATTTCAGACCCCTTCTGAGCACTAGTAGGTGTGGTACCTGTATCCCATCTTAATTTCATCCACTCTCTCTTTACCAACATATGTATTGCCTTAGTTACATTAGCCCAATCTAATTTTAGCCATGTTCCAGAAGAGGCATCTTCTAAAAGATCAGCTAGCTTCTCCTGCAAGTTAGGATCTGCAGCCTTCAGAAACCAATCAATTTTTTGACTCTCCAATGATCGTTGCTCATTGGCATCCAACTGCGCATACTAACTTTCAAATTCACAAAGTAAAGTTGTAGCAAGCAACCATTTATTGGGCTTTTCAATCCAATATGTAAATGTCTTTTTAGTTACCAATCCTGCACTTTCCAAGAAAAACTCCTCTCTCAAATATTGAGATGCATGGATCTGAGCATGGGCTATGGTGGCTTGAAGGTATAGAGTGAACTCATGAAGACATAGAGTTGAAGATAGAATGTCAGACAAGCAAATTAGGTTCCAAGATTGAGACTTGGACTCATAAACACACTCTTGTGTGGTTGGATAATGACTTACATACACTTAATTGAAAGGACAAAAGCACTATCATATTCAATGAAAAATGAGAGGCAAGTACAATGTTTTATAGCTTGAGGATAGGTGGTATTTTTTTGCTTGTGCATATGGGATTCTAGATAGCCTGAATATCCTTTACCCAGACTGTCTCTCAAAGAGGCTATTGATGGGACCTGAAATGGGCCGGCACTGGCTATGGCACTAGCCGGACCTCATACTCATAATAGACAAACACACCCTCACGACCTCATGGACCAGGAGCGTCTATCTACTGCTAAAGGACAAACTGCCCTAAAGCCTAATCTATGCATTTATAGTTTTATAGTTTTTTAGTCCAACGTTTCCCTTTGTATAAACTCCACAGAGGGAGAACCCATACACATTGGCCATAAATGCCATGATAATCACATACATGGGAGCTCGGGGGGGTCACTCATGAATATATGTATATATAATGTGAGTTCAAAATAAGGGGTTTTTAAAACACCATTTTTATACATTTTTTACATACAAAAGGGTGTCATATAAAGGGGTTACTTACAGATTGAATAGAAAAGGGTTGTGTTTTATTCAAGAAAAATTCACAGATTAGGATATTTATAAATAGGCCATGAATGCACGTTATATAGAGAATATATATATAGTGAACCCCCTGAGCATGGGAGGCAACCTCTTGGTAGAAACACCGCGGCCTCACTGTAGCTCTCCTACATCGCAGGGATTAGCCCCTTGATGCGCTGCTCAACATATAAAACAAACGAACAAACTCCGCTCTTCATTTCAAATCCAGGAGATATACCATGTTTCCTTACCAAATACTTCCCCAAGAAACGAACGTCTATCCTACGGCTTAGGATGCCTTTCCACACTCAAGTGTGGGTCATTGTCCTTGAAAACAGGTGCTATGCATCCAGGTTTTATATTCTGATACCATGATCATCATGCACATGCAAAGGTGAATAATTCTAAAGTGCTCAAACATCATTTTCAAATTAGCAACGTGATGTGCACAACCAGGCTTTCAAATGCTTATTCACTAACCCGTTATGGCGATGTAAGAATAGCACCCGAGGCAACACTCGTGCTACTATCCTCTTAATCAACATACCACGAACTCTATGTCATGATGTGTATCAGAAAATCAGCAACAATCAGCACGCAAATCACACCATTCAAATATCCCAACCCCCTACGTTTAGGTATTGCTTTCGTTGCATAGGTGTAGAGATTCATTTTGTCATGGTTTGATGTATAAAAAGCAATAAACCACAAACTTTGATAGGTAGATAGGGAAAACTAAGGCCAAACCTCATGCTTTGCCACTACCATACATCCACAAATAATCATTATATTTTTTCTTATTTTTCCAAGATGTATTCCTATTTTTTCACTCATTTTTCCAATTTTCTTGATTTATTTGGCAATAAAATATGCTATTTTTTAGTTTTTCTTATTCCAATCACTTTAGAATACTAACATTCAATTTATCTTCCATATTCCTCCCATAGTAACATATTTCTCCCACCCGAAACGGAAAAACTACCATTTTACTACTTAAAAACTGCATTTCGGGTTTACGGGAATTAAATCAAGCATGTAAATTATTGCAAAACTAACATTTCTGATACACAGCAATTAATCATAATGCAAACAGCACTCAAACAAATTTTCATCCAATAAGAACATAATTATCATCATAAACTATAAAAAATCCTTCATTTTCTTCATAAAAATGGTAATACCGTTTTTTACGTAACCCGAGACGCCTTGAATGCATGCATAACCAGCAGACGGAGCCTCCATTGCTCTCAATCCAATGCTGTACTTCAATCTTCAGCATCTCCATCAATTTTCATCACCACTTCCTTCATTCTCCTTCCTGGATTCCTTCTTCAAGAGAGCACACATGAACAACCCATAGAGAAGAGAGAGAGGGAGGAGAGAGAAAGACTAGAATCAGATCTCCTCATCCACATAGCCATTGCTCGTGCGAAGGGCGGCAATAGAATCAGCCAAGAGAGAGAAGTCAAGCCCCATTGTCCATTGCATAGGTTGCTTTCAGTCTGCATACTCCATCATGATGGGAGAGGGCGAAAAAAACGGTGCATCTTGGCGTCCTTCTCCTCCACGATTCATCACGTTTTTTCATCCTCTTCTTCATAAAATTTTTAGGGGGGATCCAAGGCTCCAAAAGGGCACATCCCCTTTTGGTCACAAACTTGTCCACCTTTTTGTATCTTGACCATTTTGAGGTCCCTTCCTTGTCCGGCATCCAATTCAAGCTTGAAAAATCCTGGGCATCCGACTTGACATCCCGCACTGACTGGCAACTCCTGACATCCCGCACGGTAGTCGAAAAAATTATCAAAAATCCACAAGTGTCGCTCGGGTGCCTTTTGAATACCATCTTTCACTTGGTGCTTAAAATCGTCCTAGCTGTGGCCGCCGCCTTCGATGTTAAATATTTTTTCCCTAAATTTTAGATTTTTTGGCAAATTTTAGGCACATCCCGGGCTCAAAACTCCGCTCTCATTGGCGACCATGGGATAGGGCGACTCAGCCCATCGAATCCCACAACAGATTTGCACAAAACAACCAAAGGAAGTATCAAGCTGATACAAAATAGATACATACTAAAACAGAGCACAATGCTCACCCTACCCCCTGACAAAACCAAGGCATGAAATCCACAAGGAGTAGGCCTAGCATAATTTGATAGAAGGTCCGAAGCTAGTCACTAAGCAACTACTCCAACATGGCCAAATTAAAAATAACTATCAAAAGAGGTTGCCCTAAGTAGTGGTCTGAACTACCTACCTAACTAAGGACAATACCCCCAGGAGCTGCTACTAGGTGAGGACTCCTATAGCCTGATCAAGAAGTATTTTCTTTTAGTATATTTCTTCTTTTAGGTTTTATGTTCTCATACTCAGGCATGTAAAAAGGAGGGAGCTGAGCGTAGTGACCCAAGGAGAACAGGGCATCGGCCTCAGGTCCCGTCTCGGTACCCAAGAACCTACCAAGCCCTCGCAAGGCAACACTTAATCCTTTTCTGACGCTCACTTTTATTTTCGCTCCAACCTTCCTCGCTTTCTTCTTTTCCAGCAAGACACCACCCCTAGGAAGACAAGGCATTGGCCCTGGGTCTGACTCGTCCCCAAGAACCTACCAGGTCTTCGCAAGGCGATGATCAACTGCTTATACATTTTTCTTTCTTTTCTTTTCTATTTTTATAGGGGTTAGAACCCCTTTTTACACACCGTTGTATCTATTTATTTTCTTTTGAGATATTCATGGGTTTCTGGTCCCTCTATTATCATTTTTCCTCTGGCAGGCTTCTCTAATTGCCTCACAACTAACAAGAACTCCTAGAACAGCTGCCCAGCAGGCTAGTAGAACAGAGTCACTAGGACTACTTTCTAAAACAGGTCTTTCGATGCCTGGCAATGTCTTTATAGGAGGCAACGACTACTTAGACCTCCCTCAGACATACTTAGCCTAAACCTGGGACTTCATGCCTTGGACGCTAGTCCCCAACAAGAAAAGAAAATCCCCTACAAGTACACAAACACATATAGCATAAAAACCACGTTACTCGTAAAGAACAGATATCACCTGGAAAGGGCCACCAAAAGCTTCCACGCAACAAAGGCTCCTTCCAAGCTCTTCTTTGAACATGTCTAGCACAGGACTAAAACAAGAAACCATTAACTGCACCTGTACTAAACAGACAACTGGCCCTCTTGGCCTAATAAAATAAAGCATTTCACTGCAAAAACTGATTGGCTCTCTTGGCCTAACGAAATCTGGACGTAATATCCAAAGCAGCTAGCCTTGCTAGCTTAAAACTAGATAGGTCATTTTAGTCCACGTAATACTGATGTCCTTGGCATATACATCACACCCTATCAGACTACCCAGGGTGGCGAGGGATAGCATATCATAGGTCGACTAGCCCCAAGCTACTCATGCAAGTTAGCTAAAAGCTTGATCTTGTATTTTTTGATCTTAGGTTTTTTGTAGAGCTACAATTCCAAGCCTTTCCACAAATAACTAATCAATAAGGCCGATCCCTTTTTGTGCACTATGAGCTGAACAAATGGCCTCAGTGGGCTCGCATGTCCCAGATTTATTGTCATCCTAATAAACTGGTCGTTCAAGCGGCTGAGTGGCTCCTTTGGCAGAAAGAATCATAGCTTTGTACTCATTCAAACCTCCCCTATTTGGGTTTTCACATAAATCAGTGCTTCAACCCAAACTAGGTAGAGCTTCAAGCCTAGGCACATCACATGGGTGTATCCCAAGGCAATGTATATTGTCATATGTATATCCAGTCTTATCCTCTTGGGGGTTCGACAAAATATATCAAGATGGGATCCTTGGCCTTGCCTCCGACACTCCTACCATACTTTTGGATATTTTGGGTCTCCAAACCCATCTCACATTTCCCTTAATATTCTTGCATTCCCTCAATTTGCTACACTGGTCTAACGAACTCAATGCAAACTTATCCCTATGGCCAAATGGCCTCACATCCTTATGACCTTTGTGAAGCATAGGTAGAATTTTAGCATTTTGCATCCTCTTTACTAAAGATGTCTTTACTTGTTACGTCCACACTGCAAATTTTTTTCCATAAGAACCATGCTTTCACTGAAGGGAACAACATCCACCCAGAAGCATGATTCCGACACCAAAGGTCTCTCAAGTGCCTTACTAGCAACAAAATTAGAACCACACACAGAATGCTTATCAGCACTCATAGGCCCATTCGTCCTATCCATGTTGACATCACAACTACCTCTCGTGGAAGTGTTGCAAGCCCTAATGGGACTTACATGGCTTGGAACCTTTTCACTGAGAGGCATGTCATTACTGCTCGTAGGATGGCCATTTTTTGCTTTGAGATTTTGGCCACCAAGGTTCCCCTCATAGGCTGCCTTGGCATCAACAAGTGAGAAGTCTCCTTGCAGAAATGGTTGGAAGCTAGGATACACTTGTACTGAGTAGGAAAAACTCCAAAAGTTTTCCCAACATCTCTGAATATGACCCTCATAATCAATGGCATGCATTTTTGCTTCCCTTAACGACTTAGGATTCTGCAGTCCCACTTGGATTTGCGTATTAATCTCTAAGCCATTCAGAACGAGCTCACATAGCACATCATCTGGTAATGCACTGGCTCTTCTTGGCCAAAGCCTAAGAGTACTATCAAAGGCTCTAGCATACTCTTTACTAGAAGGATAAGACTCCTGTCTAAACTGCATAAGCTACCCTAAGACCTGAATCATAGGGAGCTTCTTTTCATACTCGTCTAGAAATCTATCATAAGACTCCTCAAATGATTTGATCGACCCTCTTGGGAGGCTCCAGTACCATTTCCTTGCCTCTCCCTTTAGGATACTTGGGAATACAAGCATTCGATGTATATCGTCGAACCCACTTGCAATGCAAGTTAGCCCATATTCTCTTAAATGAATCTTCGGATCCTCATTTGGAAACCCATAAAACACTGGGAGATCCCTATAAAGAGGAGGGCATTTAGTCCTCCCCTTTGGGATCAACACCGGGTCATTAAAAACTTCATATTCATCATGATCTGGTTCCAGCCTCTTAGGATATTTAACCTCTTCCATCCCCACCATTTTCGGTGTAGGGAGGTTAATACCCTCATTGACATCCCTTTCTGCTAACTCACTGAGTGGTCTAGGGAGTCCTATAAGTTTCAACATGTCATTTTGATCCCCTCTTAGAGGATCTTTCATACCTTTCCCTTTAAAAGGAAAGTCCATAACGGGTTTATATAAGAGCTTTTGGTCCTTATCTAAAGTAGATTTATCATTACCACCTCTGAAAACTTGGGAACCATGCCTTTTAAGCAACGGTTTTCCCTTTACAACTAGGGTTTCTAACATCCTTGTGATGCCTACTATGTCGTCATGGTGGCCCATTACAGAGGATGTTTCAATCACAAGCATATTCCATCGTATATCAGCACTTTCCCATGGCATTATGGCTTTAGTATGATGACTTGTTGATGCCATGACTACCATAGTTTCCAACATGCTTGTTTCATGCCCTCTAGGTTGATGGATGGTTAACCATGATTTCTCTTGGGTAGAGACCACACCAAGGCGAACCTCGGCCCATGCCATTGTATTAGAGGATAGGGTAACCACTAATTGGCTACTCTTTTCATCACATAAATTATCTTTTGTAGAGGACTCATGCTCTACATAACTAACTAAGTCCATTAGTAAGTTTTGTATGGGAAAAGCCAAGTTTTTCCATCCTTGAACAAACCCCATTTTATGGATAATTTAGGGTCCCTTTAAACCCTAGATTCGAAAACCGCCACTTATAGGCAGCTCCCGACAAACGCACCATTGCTGGGACCTGAAATGGGCTGGCACTGGCTATGGCACTAGTCGGACCTCATGCTCATAACAGACAAACACACCCTCACGGCCTCGCGGACCAGGAGCGTCTATCTACTGCTAAAGGACAAACTGCCCTAAAGCCTAATCTATGCATTTATAGTTTTATAGTTTTTCAATCCAAAGTTTCCCTTTCTATAAACTCCACAGAGGGAGAACCCATACACATTGGCTATAAATGCCACGATAATCACATACATGGGAGGCAACCTCTCGGTAGAAACACCGTAGCCTCATTGCAGCTTTCCTACATCATAGGGATTAGCCCCTTGATGCGTTGCTCAACATATAAAACAAACGAATAAACTCCGCTCTTCATTTCAAATCCAGGAGATATACCATGTTTCCTTACCAAATACTTCCCCAAGAAACAAACGTCTATCCTACGGCTTAGGATGCCTTTCCACACTCAAGCATGGGTCATTGTCCTTGAAAACAGGTGCTACGCATCCAGGTTTTATATTCCGATACCATGATCATCATGCACATGCAAAGATGAATAATTCTAAAGTGCTCAAATATCATTTTCAAATCAGCAATGTGCTGTGCACAACCAGGCTTTCAAATGCATATTCACTAACCCGTTACGGCGATGTAAGAATAGCACTGAGACAACACTCGTGCTACTATCCTCCTAATTAACATACCACGAACTCTATGTCATGATGTGCATAAAAAAATCAGCAACAATCAACACGCAAATCACACCATTCAAACATCTCAACCCCCTATGTTTAGGTATTGCTTTCGTTGCATAGGTGTAGAGGTTCATTTTGTCATGGTTTGATGTATAAAAAGCGATAAACCACAAACTTTGACAAGGAGATAGTGCAAACTAAGGCCAAACCTCATGCTTTGCCACTACCATACATCCACAAGTAATCATTATATTTTTTCTTATTTTTCCAAGACGTATTCCTATTTTTCCACTCATTTTTCCCATTTTCTTGATTTATTTGGCAATAAAATATGCTATTTTCTGGTTTTTCTTATTCCAATCACTTCAGCATACTAACATTCAATATATCTTCCATATTCCCACCATAGGAACATATTTCTCCCACCCGAAACGGAAAAACTATCATTTTACCACTTAAAAACCGCATTTCGGGTTTACGAAAATTAAATCAAGCATGTAAATAATTGCAAAACCTACATTTTCTGATACATAGCAATTAATCGTAATGCAAACAGCACTCAAACAAATTTTCATCCAATAAGAACATAATTATCATCATAAACTATAAAAAATCCTTCATTTTCTTCATAAAAATGGTCATACCGTGTTTTTACGTAACCCAAGATGCCTTGAATGCATGCATAACCAACGGATGGAGCCTCCATTTCTCTCAATCCAATGTTGTACTTCAATCTTCAGCATCTTCATCAATTTTCATCACCACTTCCTTCATTCTCCTTCCCGAATTCCTTTCTCAAGAGAGCACACATGAACAACCCATAGAGAAGAGAGAGAGGGAGGATAGAGAAAGACTTGAATCAGATCTCCTCATCCACATAGCCATTGCTTGTGCAAAGGGCGGTGATAGAACTAGCCAAGAGAGAGAAGTCAAGCCCCATTGTCCATTGCATAGGTTGCTTTCAGCCTACATACTCCATCATGATGGGAGAGGGCGAAAAAAATGGCGCATCCTGGCGTCCTTCTCCTCTACACTTCATCACATTTTTTTCATCCTCTTCTTCATAAAATTTTTAGGGGGGGTCCAAGGCTCCCAAAGGGCACATCCCCTTTTGGTCACAAACTTGTCCAACTTTTCGTATCTTGACCATTTTGCGGTCCCTTCCTTGTCTGACATCCAATTCGAGCTCTAAAAAATCCTGGGCATCCGGCTTGACATCCCGCACTGACTGGCAACTCCTGACATCCCGCACGGTAGTTGAAAAAATAATAAAAAAATCCACAAGTGCCGCTAGGGCGACCTTTAAAGGCCGTCATTCACTTGGTGCTTAAAATCGTCCTAGCTGTAGCCGACACCTTCGATGTTAAATATTTTTCCCCTAAATTTTGAAATTTTTGGCAAATTTTAGGCACATCCCGGGCTCAAAACTCCACTCTCTCAGCTATACTAGGTGTGATAACCTAAATTTGAACACCCCTCCTCAATCACAACCAGAAGGGCACAATGTGTTTAGAGGAATTAGTAAGTCACCACCTCATTAGGGCCAAAAACGCTTCAAAAAATGCACTTTTGTTAATCACGGGATTAAGGAAAGGGCCAAAGAGAGTTCGCCACGTGTGCAAGAATATGGTATTCTTGTCTCCTCTTTTTTAGAGATAGTGGAGTCCATTTCGTGATTCTCTCTTCTTTTTTAGCCAAAACCCCTAAAGTCTGACATGTTTTGGAGTCCCAAAGACGTTATTTACTTACAAATCTGACAAAATACATGACAGAGATGTGATGAAATTAATAATGAGTTTTTTGAAAGTCGGGAGATCTTTCAATATTGTTTTTGGCACCCAATACATACTCATTTGGGTTCTTGGCGCTACTTTTTAGTTCATTCACCCCTTTTTGAGCTTCTTTCTCTGCGCTTTCATTCTTTTCATGGCTTCCTCCAGGCGCCCTTCTCGTTTAATACACTCTTGCACAGTCTATAGCCAGGGAGTAGATGGAAATTTTGAGCCCAAAACCTTTGCTGTAAATGATTGGGTTACCATGCTGCCATCTTGCAAGGGCTCCCATAAGGTGAAAAGAAGAAAACGAGAAGATATAAAACATCACTGGAAGGGGCATATCATTGCCTTCAAAATTATGCCCGAAGGCTGGTTTGTCAAGGTGCAACATGTTTACATGGCCAAGGATATGCACTTGCCTCCAAACGAACGTGTTCCCCAACAAACACATTGTAAGTTATAAGTTAAATAACGTATATAATTCTTTTCCATTTATGCAAGTTCTAACAAATGGTTCGTCATTGTAGATATCTTTCCGTCAACAAGTATTGAATGGCAACCTGTGGAAAGCCTAAGTGGGACTTTCCATGCCATTCATAAGGTATTGGCAGACATTATTTATGACGATCAAACTGTGTCTTTTTATAGTGAATGCAAGGTTTTTATATATTATGCACAGTATGTGGTTCCCTCTAAAGCGGATAGGTATGGGAATATCGAAGATTTGCCATTGCCAAGTCTTTCATCTCTAAATTGGGAGATTCCTGACAAGGTAACAGTGCAGAGTTTCAAATTCAAAATATCTCAGGATATTAAAAAGTCCATGACAGCTGGAAGGATCTCAAGAAGAATACGTTTATCATGGTTTGTACCCCTCCATATCTTCGTGGCTTGCTTCAAAACAGCAAATTTACAAAGAACGAAGGTATCCTGGTTAAGTAGAAACTTTTCGGAAGAGGATTTGGACAACACTATAGGGACGCATTGGAAATCTAGAGAGTGCGATCACAAAGGTGATATCTTGAGGTGCAGTGCATGCCCTCAATCCTTGGCTTTGGCTTACAGTATTCCTCGCCAAAATCTTGCTTTGGGCTTTGATTACAGGCGATACAAACTAAGATTGGGTATTTGGGTTCCCTTGGATTCTGATACAGATAACACACCATATAAACTTGTGGTGCACGTTTTTCCGCATGAAGTAAAGAAGGTGAATGTTACTTCCAATTGGAGTCTGAAAGATGTGAGGGATACCTTGGAATTGCTAGACAATACATCCCCTAGATATAAGTTCAAAGTGAATGGTGTAACAATTGGTAAAAGAGCCGAGCGCTCTTTCTTTTGTACGAGTTGTTTGTCTCCCACAATTGTGAGTTTGGGGCCTTGAGAATGAAAACTTGGCAGGAATTTATCTTAATAGACTGTCCTTAAGATATTCTTTAATGAGAACTTCATAAGCTATCGTGAAGCAAGTCGCCTTTCGAATGTGTATAAATAAAATGTACATTGCATCCGATTTATAAGTGAAAATTTTCATTATTTATCTTAATAGACTATCCTTAAGATATTTTTTAATGGGAACTTCATAAGCTATCGTGAAGCAAGTCGCATTTCGAATGTGTATAAATAAAATGTACATTGCATCTGATTTATAAGTGAAAATTTTCATTACACAATGAGGTACAAAAATTGCATAAAAATGTACAAAGCCAAAATAATAAGGCTCGTGTATAAAATGTACATTACATTCGATTTACAAGTGAAAATTTTCATTACACAATGAGGTACAAAAATTGCATAAAAATGTACAAAGCCAAAATAAAAAGGCTCGTGTATGCTTATGTTTGCTATTTTCATTCTTTATCGATTTCTTCAAAGATATTTTTTCTCACAGGGCCTTTCTTTGATTGTTGAAAAAATTTGACCTTTACAGGTAGTCTCTTTTCTTGGGGCTTAAGAGGGGATGGATCAAATTTAAGAGGAGAGAGTACTGGCATTCCTTTTTTCTTAGACTCTGCAGCAGTGGTCCCATTGCCTTTTCCCTTGCCCTTGTCTTTACCATTGCCATTGTCCTTACCCTTTCCCTTGCTTGTGCCCTTGGCCATTGAAGTTTTGGGAGGAAGAGGGGAGTCAGGATCATACGGTGTGATTGCTTTGTCTAGAATCAGCTCGATGCATCTCTCCCTTATCCACCAAACATATGATTCAGGATAGTCTCTACACTGTAAGAATAAATATTATAAGTTAGTGAAAAGACATCATGATAAGGGTTACACAAACATCAAATGAAATAAACTTACATTCACTCCTTCTATTTGTAACAGCTTTGAATCCACTGTTCTGCAAATGTTTGAGATAACTCTCCATCCACAAGAATGCGCATCGCTTTGCAATGGAACTTCTTGTAGAAGAAAAGTATACGGCCTTTGAGGATCAGCAAGATCCTCGTATATTGTATCCAAAAATGTAGAAACGAGTCTAGCAGCACTGCAAAAGGAAGCTTTGTAAGTTCAAAATATTATTTATAAAAGAAATCAAAGTAAGTAATTTTCTTCCAACATACATTCGTGCTTGACCGTGAACACCGCTGAGAGAATTCATAAAGATAATTTCCCTTGAAAGACAATTAATGTAGATGAGACTCCAATGCCCTCTGCAAATTCATAAAAGAGGTGAGTAGAAGGGTGAAAGCAAATGAACATAAATTTTCCTCTACAGAAAAAGAAAAATACCTTTCTACATAAGGGAAAAAGATGTGGTAATTTCTCACACTATCGAAGCTATGAAAAAATGGTGAAATATTAGAACCAGATTTTGCAAAAAGTCCCACAGAGAGAAGTGGATCAACAATGTATATTGTTCTTCGGATATCGAGAGTGAGAGAGGAGACCAATGCCCTGCAGATAATAGCAAAAGCTATTCAATACCAATTTCATCCAAAATATAATTGAACCTATAAGACTTAACTTATGCAACAAAAAACCTTACCTTATGCAACAAAATACCACGGAGTCAGATAGTTGGAGATCCCTTTTTTCCAACATGGGCTTGTCCTCGAGAGATATACTAAGATATTCCTCCTCAGGTTCCCTAGCAACATTCACAATAATCTGCCCATACACTTTGCCCATCCTCTCGCTGTTGACGGGAGCAAGTGATGCGGCTTTCCTCTTGTAAACATCGTCTTCAGTTTCAAACACCTCCTGATTTTCTTCACTCAAGAAAGCTTCCTACTGGGTGGCACCCCTTGTAGGGTAAAGGTGACTAACATCCTCAACATTTAGCTTTTTCTCTTTCCTGGATAATTTTGGGGGAACATTAAGGATTTCAAAGGCTTTTTGATCATTGGAAGGCAAGGGCCTCAGGACTTTGTCAAACCTATACCTCACTCTGCTGATGATGCTGAAATCTTTATTCATAAGGGTGATGCTATGAGCATGGGCGGCAGCAATGTAAGCGTCGTTCATGAAATCAATAACAAAATCTTCTGCGGCCTCTTGCAGGGCAAGAATGGCTGAGAGTTGCCACTTCTTATTTAGACCAGACACAGTTGCCACTTGAGACAATCTATCAGAGATCTCTTTAACCACCCTTATAAAAGCAGCTTTTGGAATGACATGCTGTGTAGCTCTCTGGGCTTTCCTGATCTCACTGAAACATCTTTGCATATAGAAGAACCTGGACTTCCTCTTTCTCTTTTGTGGCTTGGGGTGTTCAGTGGCTTCAGCAGATGTGGGCTCAGGTACCATTGTAGGGAATGAATCTTTCACAGGGTAAGCCTCATCCTTTGCTTCCTCAACTTCAGGTGAAGAAACATTTATAGCAGATGTAAGGACAACACCTGGTGTAGGGGGGATTTCTATTGTAAAATGCTCTGGAGCTTGTGATGGACCAGCTTCTTCTACCCCCTTAGATTCATCAAATTTTAACTTTCTTCTACCCCCACTGTCCTTCCCATCTATATACACTCTTCTTGCAGTTTGCTTTGTCCTTGCCATCCAGAAAAGCAAAAATAACAACCAGAAGGACAATAACTGAAAGACAAATTGGCGAGGAAAAAGACGAAATGAGCAATTTCGATACGGTGCGATATGAACAAAGAGAGCAGAATGGAACAACGCCTTCGCTCCGTATTAGAGATCAGATGCCGATACGACGCGATAGGGAGGAAACGAGTAGAATGGAACAACGCCTTCGCTCCGTATTGGAGATCAGATGCCGATACGGCGCGATAGGGAGGAAACGAGCACACCGTTTGGATGCCCTCGCTCCGTATCGGCACACCTCTTTTTGCTAGCGAAAGAAGGACTTGTATCGCACCGTATCGGCAAGCAATGCGGGAAGAGCTCGAGAAATGAAAAGTGTACACGTTGAAAAAATGACCACTTATATACCCAGGTAAATCATGACACGTGTCAGACACGTGTCCGATACTGATTGTGCCACGTATCTGCATTTATGGTCCATATGCTACGTGTCAAGTAATGACTAGTCCACTTGTTTGCCACGTGGTTATCGGCCACGTGTTGCCCAACGGCTACTGCCACGTGTATGAGACTAACGGATACTGCCAGGTGGCATAATTGGCGCCTACATAAGGGTGTGTTTCTTATCTGTACGGCTTTTTTCGATTTCCGACCTCTGTTTCTATTGCTGATACGGCGCGAGAGCGACTGTTGGTTTTCTTCGCTCTCCTCTCTTCGCTTCGTTTTGGAGGTTCTCTAGATCTAGTCTTCTTTCAGCGTTCCTCAAGCTCGTGTGACCACCTTTTTGTGGCTCTAGCGCTTCTTACTGGGATCACCGATACGGCGCGAGGGGGCCTTTCCGTCTGAATCGTTTCTCTCTTATCGCGCCGTATCGTCAGAAGTTGGAAACATGTCTGAACCCATAGAATCCAAGGTTTCTTTAGGAACTGGTAAAAGAAGAAGGCTTTCAAAAGGCTTAAGTGCATCAACATCTGATCAGGCTGTGTATTCTTTTTCCTCTCCATCCTCTGCTACCAGTGTGAGAAAGCCAAGTACATCTCCAGGGAAGCGAACGTCAGTAGTGAGAGGTCAAGGAGTATCAGAGCTCATTGATATCACTCCATCAGAGAGGCTACTTGATTTTATGCTTCAGAATGGAATGGATCTCTCATTCTATGGAGTTGTGAAAAATATTTTTAATCCTGATTGGGAACTTGACAAAGTTCTGAAATCTTGTGAAAAATATATAATGGAGGACTTTTTGGAGTTTGAAACTCTTGCAGGTCCTTCTGTTGAAGTTGGCACAATTGAATATGTCCATATTCCCATTGGGTCAACAAGAAATGAAAAGGTAGTATTTACTAGAAAGTGCAGGGCCCACTCTCTGGAGAGGTTTCATTCAACAGACATATTTTGCTGCACTCATTCCAAAAACTGCAAGATGATGAGAAAATCTGCTGGTTTTATTATTTTCAGCCTTGTCAAATACCCTGTGAAAGCTGAGGAGCAACAGTTGGAAGGAGCAAAGACTGCCAGCTTTTGCATGTTGGATGATCTAGCAGATGAAAGGGAAACAGAGGAGGTTGTAGATACAGATTTTGAGGCTTCCATTGCTGAGAATTTGGATGTTGCTCACTTCAAAGCTGAGACTATCATTGAGGAGAGCCAAGGAGATACAAACCCTCAACCTGATGAGAGTTCTCACCATATTGTTCCTTCCCTGCCATGTATACCTTTCAAGGACAAGGAGTACATTTTACTATCAGATATTCAAAAACTTTTTAATCTCAGGGAAGATTATTGTCTTGCAATTATTGCAGAGGCTTCTGATGCTGCAAATGGGATAATTGACACAGAAAATGAATCAAAGGAAGAGATTCTGAAACTTGATAAAGAAACTCTAGATGATAAGTTTATTGATGCTGGTGAGGCATTCTCTCTTTGTTTTGAAAAGGCCAAAGAAGCTGAGAAAGAGTTGAGGATCACTGATGAGGACTTCGATCGCATTCAAAGCAAGCTCGGCATTTCCAATTTTGGAAGAGAGGAGTCTGAATATGTTAAAGAGTTGACTAACACCAATGAGACAACATCATCAATTAATTTATGGAATCCGTTTAAATTGGAGTACGATGAAAATCAAGTGGTAAGATAATTTTGAATTTGCTTTTACACATTGGTAGGTTTACATTTCATGCTCATTCAGTATGGGTTTTATTTGCAGTTGGAGATTGCCGATACAGATAACTTCTTGGGGCGTGGCAAAGGATCGAGAGCTGCTAGTAACACAACCAAAGACATTGCACTCGGCCACTACTTGGCTAGGATTGACCCTGAATCCTTTTTTGTACTTCATAGTAGTTTCTCAGAGGACGCAGCATGGCCGAAACTTTGTATTAAAGCTCTTACAAGGCTTCTAGGTTTCTCAGGATTACAATATAATGCCCATAAAATAATGTTTTTGGAAAAGACTGCAGCAATTAGGATTTTTGGCTACGGTCCAGGTTACTCTGCTTCTAGAGCAGGATACTTTTTGGCGTTTTCATCCTACGCCTTAGCTGTAGACAGAACTGATGTAAAATCTATAGTTGGCTACAAGAGAAAAAAATTTCTACGTTATAGAGGAAAGATTCCTGAGGAGGAAGAGAATGTGAGAGTTTTGGAAAACTAGCTTTGTATATATTCTTTTTTATATATAAAAGTGCGATTGCTCATGTGTCATTGCCTTCTTTTATTTGCATTCTTTGAAGTTGTCGTCGAAAAAACCAGTTGAATAGCTCCTCCAAAGCATTGCTTTTTGTAACTCCTCCCCCATGCCTTGTGCTTCGAAAATAACTTGTGCGTGCTTGGTAGTGGGATTTTTCCATGCCTTGGTTGCTATAAGTTGCTAAGGGGCCATGCTCCTCCACAAAGAAAGGTCCATGAATATGAAGAATATGCTGCAATACAAAGTAACACAAATTTTATACCAATTGAAAAACCTATCAAAATAAGCCCATATTAAATAATTATTACTTTACTAGATAAAAAGTGATATCTTTTTCTCCCCATGCCTCTTTTATCGCCTGAACAAGCTTTGTGATTGATCTTTTGAACTCTTCCGCATATGTATATGTTGTCTTATGTTGCCTGAGGAGTTTTAGAAAAACATCAAGGTGTATCCAGACCTCCATTCTAAGAAACGTAAGCCTCGGCGTGCTTGCAACATTTGTTGTGATCTCACATAGCTCTCTCCAACACTCCCAAGCCGCATTCACCTGCTTTCCTGAATGATTTCCTAAGAATCGTCTAGCTTTTGAGCCTCCCATAGAGACATCGGCCAAGATATCTCTTGTTTTTCCTGAAAGTATTGGATCCTTTCTCAAGTGAACTTGGCCCCCATGAAATCCCATTTTCGATAGCAATGCCTCGCATTTATCAATACACTCATCTGATAAAGATAATGGCTTAATGGAATATGCGTAGTCAAGATGCAACCTGAGAAGCTTATCGATTATTCTAATCTCTGCATGCAAAGTACAAATATGAACATTCTTAAGAGAGATGGAAAGAATGGGATCCCAGATGTCTTCTATGTTTTTAAATTTACTCAAATCTATAGAGTCTCTATTTGGGGCTCTTCTTACTGGTCGCAAACTACTCCAATCTTTGGATCCAATACTTTCCATGCAATAAATGCAAGGATATTTTGCATTTGCACCATTACATATTCCAAGCATACATTTGATAGTTTTCAAATCAGCACTCATATGCCATTCCACATTAAATTTACCAACCCCATCAACTACCAACATTTCGCCTTCACTTTGAGACTTAATGATATTTGGAATACCTGTATGGTTGAACAACCATTTCAACGTTTGATGATTTTCAATTGGTACCTGGGCTGCACCAATCCACCAAATCTCCATCTCGGATTGGATCTTATGCAATGGAGCTTTGCCCTCGCCATTGCCATGGTCCAATGCCATGTTCATGAGGCAAATGCTAATTCTTTCCATCTTCTGTCCCTTTTGAATCTGTGCTTCATCCAACTTCAAGGCAAACTTTAAAACACCATAACTTTCTTCTACTGTGATTTTATACATGTGAACCATTGCAATTTGCACCTTTTTTAGATCAACCCATATATTGTTAAACTCATTGTAATAAAAAATTGCCTGTTTTTTTTGTTTTTCATAGGACATAGACCTTTCGATGTGAAAGTAATCTCCAAAAACATGTGGAATCTTGCGATTCATGGAAATTCTTGCAGTGGAAACTGCAAGGGCTCGGGGCAATCCAAATATAGTTACCCTATTTCGTTTAAGATTTTTAAACCATAATCCAGAGATAGCACGGTAACCTTTTCGACTTATACCCACAGTATCGCATGTCTCTACGATTTCATTTGCTTTCACTGTGCCTTTTAAATTCTTCACTAACTCTCTCAGAGTTGGGCCTCTCAAATCCACATTTTCTGGTGACTTAAGAATCCTCAAAATGTCTTTCTTATTCATGGTTTCCTTCAAAAGTTTGATTCTTTCCTCATTCTCTCGGATATTTATGCCTAATATGTTAGAGACATATTTCTTTGTAAGATTTAGTCTCCTTTTCTTTGCTCTCTCACACAAGCTGGTTATATTTTTTAATGGTCTCTTCCTCTCTCTAAATCCTACTGGAGTTTCTCTCAAGCATATTAGCTTATTCTGCAATGAATTGTTAACATTTTTCAAAATATCAATCTGACTTGTCAACTCTAAAATTTTTGTTTGTGTAGTTTCTAGTGCTTTTTTCATTTCGTGCACTTGAGCTATATATGTGTAAGATATAGAGTATAACCTCATACAGTAGCCAAGCATTCCATTGTAACCTTCTCCAGCATATCTTATATAGTCATGGACATTCAAAAAAGGAGGTGGTTTACCTGTAGAAGGATCCCTGGGATAGATATTTCCATCCACCCACAAATCTATATGCTTCATTCCTTGTGTTCGCAACCTGTTGGCTTCAATCTCATCTATCAATACTCGATGATGTATACTTCTCCAAGATGTGTAAGTCGGATCTAGCTGAATAGATAGCTTGTATTTACGTGTGCTTGCGCCTGTGTTATTTGAAGTAGTATTGCTAGACATTCTAGCAAATGAACCGAGCAAGAATCTCACAGTGATAGAAAGCAAGTGCAGCAAAAGGAATGGTAAAAGAGAATAGTGTATAGAAAGAAAACGCGGGAGCAAACAAATGCGAAGTTTGTACGAAAATCTCGAAAATACAAAATCTCTCGAGTTCCAAGACAATAAACGGCCGAAAAGGTGACCCCTGACCTGGATTAAAAGATGAGGGCAATTAATGGCCGACCTCTTCAATGAACCAAATATTCTCTCATTAATCACATCTGGACAACCAAATTTAGAGGTTTTATTCTTCCTAAACCTCAACTAATTAGCAACTTAATCACTTTCTTACAAGTGCCATTTTTGAAGCGTTTTTGGCCCTAATGGTAACGTGTGGGTACATCACAAACATGGTAAACACTAGAGGTTGTTGCAGAAATTGCTAAGTGTGGGTACCGAACACATGGTGGACATCCAAAGGCTATAACAGGGGCCTCACAAAGTGTATATAGGCTCTAAGGCCAGGTTACATGAGGATTTTACAAAGCTTATGACAGAAGCATTAGGGAAAGGTTATACAAGGCTTCAAAAAAGTCTATCAGATAATTGGGAATAGAAGGACTGGTGAAGCTTGTCCTTCTGCTCCTAATTGTCTTCTTCTTCTTTTACAGCTGCAAGGTAGGCCTTTTGAGACCCCTTTCTGGCATGGAAAAACTTCTCAGTGTGTCCAATCCTTTTGTAGAAGTCACAAAATAGATGGTCATTTCTTTC